>NW_017670579.1:408169-467913 GCF_001879085.1 Nicotiana attenuata | reverse complement strand
CAATGACGGGATCTGTGTGGGCACCCTCCACAATCACGATAGGCTTGTTCGCCACTCCTGGCACAACCACTTTTGCCCTTTCTTGTTTTGTTGCAACCTTACTTGAGGAACCTTTCTTGACTATTGCAGATGGTTCACTGTTTGTCCCGCTCAACCTGATCACTGATTTCTCACTTGTTGACTTTTCAGCCGGCCTGACCTCACTGGACTGAATCATCATGACGATCTGTGAAGGCTTCTTAGGCTCCCCTCCCTTATGCACTATCTCAATCATATTGGTCTCATGATGGGCCAACAACGGATTCTGGTTGATATTGGGCGCTTCCGGGGCCTGAACCTCGATACGATGGGTATCAATATGCTCTTGAATAGCTGTTTTCAATTGCCAGCATTTCTCTGTGTCATGCCCCGGAGCACTTGAACAATATTTGCGTGATTGGTGGAGGAGGGTATGGGACTTGTTTGGGTGGTGGAGCTGGTGGTGTTTGGGAAGTGGCGCCATAGCATTGTTGGTAGGGGGAAATGCTGGAGATGAATTCACAGTAGGAGGCTCCTAAGGTTGAGCCAATGGGGGGAATATAAGCCTGGTTGGCGGGGTAAACCGGTGGTGGGTGCCCTTTTGCCCAGGCCTGGTACATTTCAGCCATTTGCTGCTTTAACTTATACATCTCTTCTTTCATCGAATTAACATCCAACTCTTCCACCTCTTTTGATGGATTGACAATACTTGCCTCTAGTTCTTGGTTGGCCATGTTCAGCTTGTCTTTTGACCGGGTGTTGTAGGAGTGAGTTGCCAGAATGCCAGTCAACTAACCACCTGCTTGGGCTCAATACATCAACAACCTTGTTAGCGATTAGGGCTTTAACAAATTGGTAACCGCACATTTTGGGGAATGAATGCACCTAAGCAGTTAACCGTTTCTATTATGCATTTGTTCGGCTGCTTGCGTCATCCCGGCTTTCCCTATTCCCCTAGCAACTTCTGTTTCTTTTCTTTCCTTCTTTTTCTTTTCTCATTCTTTTCATTCTTGCCTTTGCTTTCACTCTATTTTTGTTCTCTCATTCCGCCCTCTTGTGTTGCCATTATTTCTTCTCTCAATTTCTTATTTTTCTCTCTTTTCTTTCATTTTCTCTCTTGCTTTCCTTCCTTTGTTTTTCCCCTCTTGTTTTTCCTCTCTGCTTTTCTCTTCTTCTTTTTTTCTTTGTTATTGGTTACGGTCGAATCCTATGGAGATTGCCTACGTATCACGACCCCGCATGAATCAGACCAAGCGTAGTTCTTGGGGATAAAAACAAATAATAAAACATTCTGGGATTTTCAAATAAAAATAAAATGTTTTGATTACAACAACTCATCCTACCGAATTTTTACCATTAAAACCAACAGGCTCAAAAGGAAACTAATAGGAGAAAAATCAAGACTCATTTTGACTCGAAAAGTTATCACTATTTTTTCAAAATTTTCATAAAAATATCCGGCTTTGCCAATACGACCTTTCAGCACCTCGAGGAAGAAGATTTTAAGGTTGTGTTCGCTAACCGGCCAAAAAATTTAAAAATGACCAAAGGTGGCTGTTCTTGCAAAAACAGCCTTCCGGCACCCTTTTAGGGACATTCGGTTATTTGACAAGAATGGCATCACCTTACTTATTTACCATAAAATTTTGTTCTTTTTGGGCTAGTTTTGCAAAGAGGGAAGTTGGACCCGATGAGGGTTGCCTACGTATCCCACGCCCTGTGGGAATCAAACTGGCGTAGTTCGGGCAAATAAAACAAAACCAACTATTTTTGAAAACAAAACCTTTTTCTTCCTTTTTTTCTTGTTTTTTTTTCTTTTCTTGAAAACAATAAATTTCATTTTTTTTTGTTTTTCTTTTGGTATATTTTGGGACATTAGTTTTCAAAACAGGTAATTACCCATCGTAGCCCTCACACTGCTATTTTCTATTTCAAATTCTCCCCTTTTACTCAAGCAGTCGGTCAGCATGCAAACCCGAATCAAATAAATGCACAAGTGGGATGCATCAGGATGGTCCATTATTCTAGGTACACCTGTCCTAGACGGACCCAACCCCTGTGTTGAGTCCCCTAAGTCAAAATGCACATGATGCAGATAAGCGTTCCTACTAGGGATCCGGCATGAGGCAGAGTTATTCTAGGTTCAATACTTGGGTATATGTTCTAGACTGTGTACCCAAGAGGACAACTTGAGTCGAGGAGGGGGCTACGTACCGGGGAACCAAAAGGCCATCTGGCTTAGCAACTTGTCTGGCCTCTTTCTTACTTTAAGGTATGACACTAACAGAATAGGGAGTCTCGACCAGCGAGCACATCCCCGGAGGTGAGAAGAGAGGGGTTTCGTAACAGTTTTATATATACAATTCAGATAATATCAAAAGCGGTAGAAAGCAACATTTTGCACATTAGTCCCAAACATGTAATAAAATCAGATAAAAAAATCTAAATACAACAATTATTCCAATCTCGAATTCTGAACCCTGAACCGAAATTTTGGGTCCTTGTTCCCCAGCAGAGTCGCCAGAGCTGTCACACCTCCTTTTGCTACTACACCCTCGGGAAGGGATATAATAAAGGGAGTTTTTCCAATTAAAGGACAATCGAAACGGGATTTGTTTTATTAACAGATTCAGAGTCGCCACTTGGGAGATTTATGGTGTCCCAAGTCACCGGTTTAAAATCCACAATCGAGGAAAAGAATGACTCTGTTTAACAGTCCGCGAACCAGAAATCCGAGTAAGGAATTCTGTTAACCCGGGAGAAGGTGTTAGGCATTCCCTGGTTCCGTGGTTCTAGCACGGTCGCTCAACTGTCATATTCAGCTTAAATTATCTGATTTTAGTTCAATTATGAACCTATGTGCAAATTTCAGCTTTTAACTGCTTTTAATCATTTTTAGGAATATTGCAACGCTGTTAAAACACGTCTTGAACCACGTCACATAAATGCACCCGCAGTCTTCGACATATTTTAACATTGTTGAGATTTGGATTTGGGTCACATAAATGTGCACCCGAGTTTAGGAAGATAGATTATTAAAGGACGCGCCTAAAGCAACTAACGCGTTATTAACTAATGCGGGAGGCCATGGAAATTTACTAAATGACACGTCCCGATTTCTAAATATTTTAAAGAAATGGTTAACGAGGGCCACACAATTGTCAATTTTATTTGGCGCGGCGCACCTCGAACCATCCTAAAGGGCGTTACTCAACTAAGACAAACTACTGATGTTTATAAGGTATTTTTCTTAAACTACTCTAAGATTATTGCAAGGCCTGAGAGCTTTAGGGAATTTAGTTGTGGAAGTAAGGAAGTAGTCAGCTTTGTCATTAAAGAAGGGGTGGGCCAATAGCATATTATCATGAAATGGGCCTGTCACATAACTTGTTGTCTCAACAATTTACTTGTTAAATGGGCTCAAACTAACAGTTTCCTAAAACTATAACAAGCCTAGCCAACATAAATACTCATCAACAGCCTACTAGCAAACGGAGCAATTTAAGTCGACGTAATCAAATTCGTAGCAACTTTCAATTAGCTTTTGTTCTCAAATTCAGGAACGAAACTGGCAAAATCTTTTAACATAAAGAAACGTTGCACATGACCATATGACCATGAAAGAAACCCAGGTGTGCTGAATCCTATTCGAAGATACATAAATTCTGGTCAGGTGTTCTCCAAATTAAAACTAGCATGAACATACATATCAATCCTACAAGCATTTTTGGATTATGCAATATTCCAAATCTGAAATCTAAACTAACCTTTAAAGCATGGTGGGAAAACTATGAAAAAAAAGCACTTGAAATGAGTCATTACCACACAGCTTAAGTTATAGGAACAACATAAGTTCAATTATTACTACTTGGCCAAACTATTAGAGAAATATCCAGTTGACACACACTGAATCAGTAATAGAACCACATGAATCTCGAATCAAATACTACCTTTAACTACTATGGATTGCAGATCAAGCTATAGTACCAGCATTAAATATTTTACAACTCTTCAATGGACTTGAACACTTAACACTTGAAGGAATCAGGGAGGGGATGAAATGAAGCTAGCACATAAATCATCTCTAACACTAGTTACAAATCAACTACAAACATTGAATAATCAGAAAACCATAGCAAGTGAACAAATTATTCCAATAAGCTGAAATACATCTCATGCTTCAACATCTTCATTTCAATTAATTTTTTCTCCAATCTATTTCACAGCCAGCATGTACAGAAAAATGTACCTGAAACGATAGAATAAGTGAACCAAGGAGAATCAGGAGCTAGATTTCAGCAGGGAATGAACATAGCAACAGACAGCCACAGATCCAATGATGAAACTGCAGAAACTTACTCTAATATTCAATGGAACAGCAGACTTAACAGTTCAAAACCCAGAGAAATTAAATATGAACACTGATACCCAATTCTTAACAACTAGAACACCCAAATCTGAAAACATTGACTAACTTTCAAGCCATTTCAAAACCAAGACAGAAGGTGAAAACCAAAATTAATTCAGAGATGAGAAACTTTTAAATTTCAAAGCTGAAATCCGATGGAACAGTAGCAGACTCTTTTGTATTTTTATATTCTTCAAGTGTTGCCTTCAAAGGCAAGAATGCAAGGCTTTATAGGTCAGCCTCTAGGGCAGCCTTTAGGACCATCTATTTTCCTTTACCCCCCTTCTTAGTTCTTGTTTTAGCCTAGGTGTCAAAACCACTAATTGCCATTCTAGCCCCACCTAGAAGCTTCTACAATTATTACCTAAAATATCTTCTAAGTGCCTTACCCAATCTACCCCTGAAAACCTTCTGATTTTACCCCTTTATGCCTTAATGAAATTACCCTTCAGCTAACTCCTAACCATTTAACCGGGCCAAATGTGACCCAATAGTTCAGCCCAAATAAAGTGGGCTGTACTGCATAGTGCCTAGCACACAACATCAAATCACATAACCAGAACAAACCAATTTGGCAAGACCACAAATACCAAATGAATTTCATAACAAAAATCCAAATTAATCAACACAATTTTAGCAAGATGACCTAATTAAACTAAGAAATTAAAATGAACACATCACCAAAAAATCAACAAAGTTATTAACTAAGTTGTTAAACCAGAGTGACCTAATGCAATTAAACAAAAGTAGGGAAATCAGGATTTGAACGCAAACTAAGAACAATCATGAGACAGAACAGCAAAGTGACAAACAATTTTAGCTAAGCCCTTATTCAAATAACAATTTAATTAACCAGAGTAGAAGAGAAGAGATGAAGCAGAAGGAAGGGTGTACGAACACAAAAACGGATACAAAGAAAGGGAAACAAGAAAGAAGAAACAAAATATGAAATAAATGAAAGAAACTCACCAACCTAACTCGGACTCAAGGTTTACCTTCCAATTTAACCGTGATATAACGTCAATCACCTGTTCTTTTTTCAAGAACATGTAAATAACGTTAGTACGCGATAAAATTGGGCCTAAGGAAACTGGAGAAGAAGCCTTGCATGCTTGAGTTCCGGATCAACTTTCAATTCGAATCTCGAATTCAAAATTAGAAGAGCTTGAGTGATATTTGAAGGAAAAGGGTGATGGATATAGGATGAGGGAGGTCTGGTGGTCAAGGGGTGTTGATTTGGGAGTGATTAATGGTGGCGCCGCCATGGAGGCGGTGGGGATTTGGGGGTAGCTTAGCTAGGGTTCATGGCCAAAAATTAAGATTCGAACAATCCTAGGTGTGTTCGAAGGAAAATAACTGTAGATTATGGAAGAGGAAACCAAGGGGGTTCTGGGGTGTATTTTTGGTGGCCATCGGAGCCGGCGCCGCCACCGGAGGGCGGAGGGAAATGGTGGCGGCGGCTTGATTAGGGTTAGGGTAACTGGTCTTTGAGAGACGGTTGAGAGGGGTCGGGGGGGGGGGGGTAGTTCGGACATATTTATACATGGAGAACCATAGTTCTCCACCGTTGATCTAAAGAACCTCGACGGCCTGGATCTTTCAAAGGCGAAACGGCGTCGTTTCACTTGGGAGAGGGTGGAGCGGGTCAGGGAATGGGTTGGGCTGGGACGAACGGGTTCTATTGGAAAATTGTTTGGGCTGGGAATTAAATTAATATGGCCCAATTTTCCTCTTCTTTTCATTTTATTTCAAAGCAAACAATTCAAAATTCCCTTTTTCTTTTTCTTTCTCTTTTTTTTCAAGATTTAATTAAAATCAAAATTAATTCCTAGAGCTAAATTAACTACTAAAAAAAACTTAATTAAACCTAAAATGGTAATCAACACAAGCAAATTAATTGAAAAACTGTTCGTAAATCAAAGCTAACATTAAAAGTACAAATTAACTATTTTTGTGATTTTCCATTTCATAGAACAATTGATTACTAAATAATTCTTAAAATGCAAACTAACTCCTAAATGCACATGCAACACATTTTTTGTATTTTCCCATGAATTAAAATGCACAAACAAATGCAAGCAATTAACAGAAAATGCCATGAAAATTAACAAAATTAAAAATAATGAAAAGAAAATTATTTTGTTTGAAATTATGGGAGTAATTCATATAGGGCAAAAATCACGAGCTCACAATAATTTGCAATAAATATTGGGGCTGGTTAGTGAAAAGGGCTGGGTAATTACGCATGTTTAACTATTAGAAGGGTAGAGAACATGCCTATAGGACCTGTTTTGTATGATTAATTCAGCATTTAGATAATATGCCTATCGGATTTTTAGACCGCATGTTTAATTATGCATTTAGATAACATGCCTATAGGATTTGTCCCAAATTCTGCATGTTTATTACCACACTTAGACACCATGCTCCTAGAATCTAAATGGTTACAATCAGACATCATGGTCATAAGATTAAAATCAGTATTTCTCCATAGAAATCATGCCTATAGGAATCTCAAGTAAACCCTGCCTGCTTCATTTCATGTTCGACTAGATATCACGTCTATATGAATTAAAAATCAGCAATAGTAGAGATTATGCCTATAGGATCTTAAACCAGTCTAGTTTAAAATCAGTTTGACTCATACTGTTCTGAACTAATTTTCAACGACTCTCTCTCTCTCTTCTTGTTAATACGGTTTAGAAAGCATGCCTATAGCATCTCAAATTGCTCATTTTAATCGTTACTGCCTTGCCACATTCCGAATCAGTAGTAGATACAATGTTTTTAGGATCTCGCCCAAACACCTAGGCAAGCCTTAGGTGATAACAATAATAAAAACTGAAGCTGCCTTTGTTAATCAGTAGTTGTTACGACCAGCAGACAGGCCTGATTCGGACTTCTTATCTGAGTTATGTAATAAATTGGTCTGCTTCAACAACCTAAACTCCTCTTGCCTTAGTTCTTTAGATCCAGACCCTGACTGTGTTTGAGTCATGCTATTTATGTGCTTTCCTTGAGGAGGTATACATGAGCCATTTAGTTGTTTACGTGCTTCCCCTTAACGTGCAGTCGTATGTGTTTTTGTATGTCACCTTAGCTTTTTCACCTTTTGAAACCTCAAAGTCAGCCTAATATCCCTCCCCTTTAGGAATAGTAGTCCTAAGTTCCTCCGGGACTGATAGGAATGGGACGGGTAATAGCATGCAATAGTGGTCGAGACCAGTCCGCGCTTTAGTACCTTAACGGGGTGGGACGGGTAGATATGGATATGATGACCGGTGCGCTAATACCATGTGTAGCCCCTCTTTTGAGGAGTGATTACCGGGTATTGCATTGATGTGATCAATATTACAAATAAACCTAGGACCTCCCCCTCCTCTTTCTTTTCCTTTAAACATTTATAGAATTGTAATTTCTTTTCAAAATCCGCCCTTTAAATAATTGCTCTTTCAAACTCTTATGTGTTTAAACATAATCCCCTACTATTTGAGCCTATATTTGTTTACTTGCTAATTGCACAAATTCACAAAGAACTATCTGGCCGGAAACCACACTAGTGGATCCTGAGGGGTGCCTAACACCTTCCCTTGGGAAAATTTCAAGCCCTTACCCTATCTCTGGTTATCAAAAAATATAGTTGTAGTTGAACCTTATAGGTGTCCTATTGCACCCTAAATCATTAGGTGGTGACTTTTCAAATGCAAAACCCAGTTCCCAAAAGGAATGAATTGTCCTATGCCCAATATGTCATAAACCCAATTTTCCGATGTAAAGAGGGAAAAAGGGGGCGCGACAATCCCATATTACATTGAAATCCCTACCAACAATCCATGGAGTAACCATATAACTTGCCAAAGCATACAGAGTATCCCATAATTTTATACGCTCAATATGATCACAAAGTGAGTTGTTGATGCATGTTAAATAATACCATAACCTCAAATCCATCATCCACAAAGGCCCATATTTTGTTAGAGATGTTGACAAAAGCGTGAGCAAAGCAAATTCTGCTCCTGTATCTTTCATGCTTTCTCGACTGTTGCATTGGTTCCATTAATGCAACAAATCTAAATTTGTGTTGTCTATGCATTGTGATAAGCCTTTCAAAGGCTTGTTGTGTGTTCAGTGATCTAATATTCCAAATTATGGCATTCATCATCAAACAATGGATTTAGAACCTACCCTTCTTGTTTGAACACCAGTACTTGGAACACTAGTGATTTCCTTTTGTTGCTTCTTGTTTCCTCTGCCTACTAATTGCACTTTATCCATTACTCTATGAGATAGGTCACCTTGCCTTGCTATGTTCATGAAATTTTGTACAGTGGATTCCTCATCTATATCTTGTCCATAATTCTCCTCATTCTTTTCCTCTTCACCATTCTTGTTTTGCTTAACTAATTGAGTCTTCGCAGGTTTGGAAACTAATGCTATGTTGCTTTTAGGAGGCTTTTGGATTGCTGGAGCTACAGAGGATGCAGGGTATTCTGACTGAATGGTAACATTTTTGATTTGTAGGATAGTGTTTACTGGAGCTGGAGTTGGCAGTGTGGGGTTAAGGCTAGGATTGTTTTCTGGTGTGGTTATAGGTGGATTAGGTTGATGTTTATCTGGTGGCTTAGGGCTAAGTTTTTGGCTAGATTCAATGGCTTCTACAGCACTCCCTTCAACCTGCTTAGCCACTGATCTATCTGCATTATTTTGATCTTCTTCAGCTACAAATTGTACTACAGCATCAAGATCTTCCCCACATGGTTGATTATCATTTTCTGCATTTACATGTTCTTTCTCGGAATAATATTCTCCGTCCTCTTCTGATTCATCTTCATTTTGATCACTCCACAAACGACCTAGCTTAATATTCCCAGTAGCTAAAGATTGTGAAGGCACTTCTTGGAAAGATTGATTGGTAGTAACCAGTTGAGGCAAATATGCTTCCTGTTATTGCTCACACTGTTGGTATTATCCTCATTTTTTGGTACTGTATTTGTAGGGACAAAGTTCCTATTAACCCATTGATCCATTGATTCCCTTTGTTTAGCTGCTGCTTTAGCATTCCTAGTTTTCTTAGGACTAGGAGTTTTCCTTTTTTCCACCATGGTTTTCCCAGTTGCAGTAGGATTAAACTCAGCTACTGTTGGATTCAGCCTTCCATTATTATTAGGAGTAGGTCTAGGGCTAACATCCTTAACTGATTTCTCCACCAAAGCCAGTTAATTTTCAGCTTCCTTCTCCACTTCCTCGACCTCTAAGACTGAAAATTTGTTAGTTTGTTGAAGCTCCTTTGCAGCAAGAACAATTTCCTTCCCAGTTTGGTTCTGCAATTCACCTTGTTGTCCAGTTTTATTCACACGATTGCCCCTTCTTTCTTTCCATTGCTCATTAACATTCCCCACAACTTTCCACTTGTAAGGATCATCAAAGGCTCCTTGTTCTGCTCCTTGTTATTATCATTAACATCTGCGACCTGTTTCCCTTTATCATGCACCATCAATTCTGGATGCAATCGCCAACAATCAATTTCATCATGTCCTTGCAGTCTACACTCCTTGCAATATTTAAGCATCAAGTCATACTTAATTGTAACCCATTCTGTCCTTGTCTCTCCAGTATCCTCGTTTTCAACATCCATCCTAACTTTCTTAGGATGATCAGCCAACAAATCAACTAATACTTTAATCCTTGCACAACTAGGTCTAGTCTTGTTAATTGTTGCCATATCAAGGTGAAGTTGTTTCCCAACAGCTGAGGCAAGTGAAAATAAGCATTCTTTCACAAAGAAAGTAGGTAGCAGGCCTGGAAAAGAAATCCAAGCCATGGCCATTGAAGTCTCTTCTCCAGCTTTAAACTTGGAATCATAGATTAGTGGACGTAACTGATATTCGTACCTGCCTTATCTTTGACATAATAAGCACCCTTCGACGTGAAATCAATGCAATCATGCCATAAAGTAAGACGAATAATAACATTCTATCTCTAAGAAATCCAATGCTAAATTCTCCCTTGATTCCACATTGAGCAGGCACAATGCGACGTATTTCTTGCAATTCTGGCCATACATACGCAAACTTCCCAACTACAGCATATTGAAGCTCTTCTATCATGTTCATGCGATCAACTTGTGCTTTAGTAAATTTAACTAGTGGCTGCCCATTGACAAACGATGCCCATCTCATTGGAATGGGATTAACAGTATCATGCACATCAGCGTTTACGTCCATGTACGCATTCATAGTACTAGGTTTCAGAATCTTGGAATAATCTAAGGGTGTTTTTGTATGTGTAGTAGGATTAGGAATGATGGGAGGAGGTTGGGGAGGCCAACCAGCCGTTAAGGGAGGCTAGCCGCCGGCCGGAGCGGCCATGGTAGTGCTTCGTGAAGCTTCGTATCTCATGGAGTTGCTCATTTCATCTCATTTTTTCTCTCTTGGAGCCGACTTTAGGGCTATTTTGGAGAGCTATCTCATCCATCTCTTGGAGGTAAGTGTTTCTAAACCACTTTTTGATTATATTTCATGAACACATATTGAATTTTAACATGAAAATTAGTGAAAATTTTGAGATTTTGAAGAAAGACCTAGAATTGGCAGTTTTGGATTTCTACCACAAAACTAGACATGGAAATATGAATAAATGATATATTTGAGTTCGTATGTTATGGGTAATGTTTATCTTCAAAAATATTCGAAATCTGGGTACATGGGCATGAGGGTTGACTTTGTTGACTTTTCGAGCGGAGTTGGAAATTCATATAAATTGTTAAATTGTACGCATTGGGGTATATTTTGATTGAATTGCACATTGTTTGACTAATTTTGGATTGATGGCCATAGATTCTAGGTGTTGGAGAGATGTAGGAGTCGGTTATGGAACTTCAGAGTGAGGTAAGTCTCCTGTCTAACTCTCTGAGGGGAAATTTACCCCGTAGGTGTTATATTCTTATGTGCAACATGTTGTGGGAGATACGCACGTATGAGGTGACGAGTGTCCGTGCGTATGCTAGAATTCCTGATTATTTCTGGGTAGACTTAGGTTCACGCCATGCTTTAATTGTACTATATTAGTTATCCTTGCCTGTTTAATTCCTTTATTTCGTGTTACACCTTGAAACTAGGCTTGCGTTGAGTGATAGACCGGCTATTGTAGAGATTTAACGAGCTACTTGATTGGTCGCGGAATAATTTTGCTTCCCTTACGACTTTCTCCCACGTTGTGCGTTTTCATCGAAAAGCTTCCTTAAATTTCATAACTCACACGTATATTCATGAGTGGGTTCAAGGACCCGTTAAAGCTTCTTATTCTAATGGGATCGGGCCATTCGCCACGGCAGGATTATGTAAAACACTCTTATAGTATCGGGTCGTTCGCCTCGGCAGTACTACACTCTCATGGGATGGCGATGTTCGCCTCGACAGTATCATATTGTTATGGGATCGGGTCGTTCGCTACGGCAATATCATATTCTTATGGGATCGGGCCGTTTGCCGCGGTAGTACCACATTCTTATGGGATCGGGTCGTTCACCTCGGCAATATTACATTCTTATGGGATCAGGATGTTGGCCTAGGCATATTTATAAATACTCTTATGGGATCGTGTCGTTCACCTCGGCAGCTTCATGAAACACTCTTATGGGATCGGGGTCGTTCGCCTCCACGTCGTGTGTAATGTCTAACAAGAAGCCAGCGTATCCGTGTGCATCCCTGATTTGAGTTATGACGACCTATCTGGTGAGGACCATTTTATACATACTCCGATTGAAGAGGTAACCGATATTGAGATCTTCTGTTTACGGTTCAGAGGAGGATCGTACCACGTGCTTAAATATATTTACACTGTTTATTTACCATGCCTCATATTTATTTACTTTCTACTATTTTTGATATATCGGACCACTAGTAAGTGTCGATGTCGACTCTGGGGTTATGCTAGATACTTACTAGGTACGCGCTGATATACGTACTCATGCTACACTTCTGCACTTATTGGGCAGGTATATGTATTTCTGGCAGTCTTTTGGGCGCGAAGACGCATCTATTGTGGGGACTCTTTGGTGAGCTGCATCCCACGTCACTACTAGAAAATGGTCCTATTGGAACAGTTATTTAGTAAGGGTTATGCAACTGTTATAATAAATAACATTTTGGAACGGTTTTAATCGTACCAATAGAGTCAAAACGCTTTTGGAACACTTCTGGAGAATAACCGTTCCAATAGTATAACAACCATCACCATAAGTTTAGCTATGGAGACGGTTTATAAAAGCGACACAATAGAATACTTTGTGGGAACGGTTTTATGAAATAAAAGTATAGTGGAACGGTTTATTCCCCCCCCCCCCCTCCTAAATTTCCCTCCTACATATTTACCCCCGCCAATATTTTAATAACTTTTTTGGTGTTATATTTTAATTAAAAAAACATAGAAAACCCACAAACTCTCAAAACACGGTATTTTCTCCAAATCTGAAACCCACCAAATCTCTCTCAATTTTCAACCTTGAAAAATCCGACGACCTGCTCCGGCGAATGACGACCTACTCCGGCTAAAGTAAGGCAATCTCCGACGTAGGCTGTTGGTGTTTTCCCCTGTTCGGTGTTTGTATGGTTGTTAGATGAGCATTGAAATAGTTCACATCTTCTTCGATATGCTTTCTTCTTCGGTAATATTCTTTGTAAACCCATTATTCTACATACTTTCTGTAATTTGGTTTGCTGAAAAATTGTTGTTTTGCTCAAATTTTGTTTAAGATTTTTAGTTTGTAAAATTGGGGATTTTGTTGGTGGGATTTTATTTCGTGTTAGAAATCCATGCTCGATGTTTGCTATCGATGTTCGATGCTCGATGTCTTCTTTGATATTCTGTATAACTATAGGACTTTCTATTCAAACAAGAATCCCAAAGAAGAATTATAGTTCTGTGAGTTTGTATCTTCCGATTTCTAAACAGAAAATACATAAATAAATCATTAGTTTTTTAACCCGGTTTTCAACTATGGATTGCATCTGAGGTGTAGCCGAGGGTCAATTTGCTTCAGTTGTTGGTTCGATTCGCTGAACTTGGGGCCGATTGCCCAGTTTCGGTTCTCTGTTTTGGTTTGGGTTGCGATTTTCCTCTTCAATTTGTACATTGCTCGAGCTGGTTGAATCAATTTTTGGACAGAAAATTCTCAAAGAAATTGAATCTGTATTGGTCGATCGATTCTCTGCTTTGGGGTTCTAATTTCAGAAGCATAGCTTAAATTGAGGTTCTATTGCTGTGCTTATTTTTCAATCGAGTTCAATCTCATTAAGTTTTGATCCTCGGAGATTCAAATACGTTTGAAAACGATTCAGGTCCCTTTTTCCTCCTTTTCTCTGTTGTTTGCGATGTTGCTCTCGTGGTTCTGCTTAAATATGATAAGAGCTGGGGGTTTAAATGATTTTTCAGCTAAGATATTGTTTGACTTAGAAGAAAATATTTGTTGTGAGTTGGTTTGTCTGATTTTAATGGTCGAATAAATTTGAAAGCAACACTTCATTGAAGATTCGTTAGTAATTGAATCAAATATAGGCTTCTTAGAGTATTCTAAACTATTTGAGTTCAAATCTTTTGGTTACATGTTTGTGACTAAAATTGGTTTATCATGTGAATTTGAATTAGCAATACACCTCAATTGTAGTTCGAATCGGTGCTTTATATGTCTGGTTGAAAGGAACGTATTCGAATCCGTCTTTTCCGATCTGCCTTACTGCTGTAATTTTTCTTCTTTCTCTGCGTTACTGCTGCAATTTTTCTTCTTTATCTGCATTACTGCTGCAATTTTTCTTCTTTCTCTACGTTATTGCTGCAAACTGTTAATCACTGTTCTTGGCCGGTTGTCGATTTGCATTATAACATTATCATTGGTTGTTTCTGTAAGTACTATTGGAAAGTGTTACAAAATGAGAATAATAGTATTCTTAACATAGAAAGATAAAAAAAATGGGTGTATAGAATAAATACAGAAAATACTCTATTTATAGTTTACTATTTTTCAAAAGTTGAGCCTGAATTTTCTTTTTTCAGTATTGGTTCCTCATTTAGGAATTTTGTCAGAATCAATCCAAAAGGTTTAAGAGAAAAAGAAAAGCAAACTAGAGAAACTGACCAGGGAAGTGGCTGAAAATTCGTAAGTTTGCTATCCTCCTTCTCATTGTTCAGTAATTGCTATTTTTATTCTCAATTTTCACGTTTTATTTTCACTGCTCGAGTTATGATTGTTCGATAACTATGGCAAAAACCAATGTCAACCTTGAAAGAATCGGAAAAAGAAAATCTGTGAAAGTTAATTTTAGACATTTCGCAGTGATGTTAAAATAGTAAAAATCAATATTTTTCTACAATTAGAGAAGCCTATGCTATTATTTCTGTGTGAATTTTTACTTTATCCGTCTGATTCATGTAGTTCTCAATTACCCATATAAGTTTAATGTGAGTTCTTACACTTTATACAATGTAGCTTCTTACTGTGAGTTCTTACATTTTACTGAAATGTAGCTTTGGAAAGAGTTCTTACTTTCGTTCTTTCATGTGCCTTGTGCTTGGAGCTTGTTATGTATTTCATAAATGAATACACGTGATTGGAAATCTCACATCTGAATCTATTAGCCACTATTTGTTAAAATATTTGCTAACGATGTTCGTTGTCTTGTTCGTTATTGTGGAAAATCATTTCGATGCTCCTTTTCATTGTTTGATGTTTCTTTCTGTTTGCAGAGAATGTCTAAAACTAACATTGAGAATCGAAAAAAGTTGAAGAATCCTCACACTGCTGGAAAAAGAAGTTTTGCTTTAGTTCGCTCTAAGTTGGTGTGTAACTAGCAAATCGTGGCAAAAAAAATTCAATTTTAGCTTTTGTTTAGTTCATGGCTGATCACTAGGAATGCTAACTCACTTTCATGTAACTAGGAAAAAGAAAAGGAAACTTCGGATCCTTTATCAGCAAAGGAAGTCTTTGTTGCTACAAGGAAAAGAAAAGTTGGGCGATCATACAAGTCCTCGGATGAAGATACAACTAGTAAAATTGTGCGATTATATTTAATTAATGTTATATAGAGATCAATTATTTGTTTCTATTTGTTTACTTTTTATTTACTTGAATTATTTTTTTTTGAATTTGCTTTGTAGGCTGAAAATGGAGGAAATTGAAGCACAACAAAAAAAAATGGCAATGAGTCCGTAGAGGCATTTGCATCTGTCATGTGACCAGAACATCCGGGACGTCTGAGATTGTATGGACGGGGGGTTACAAGAACTTCTTTGAGAGGGAAAGTAGGCTATTTTGAACCCTCTTCGAATACTTCAAATTCTATACAAAAATTGGAGGAGAAGATACAAAGAATGGAGGAAAAAATTGAGGAACAAAAGGCAACTATCCGTCAAGAAGTTGTTGCAGATGTTCTTGCACGACTTCAGTGTTCAGGAATTGATATTGATGCTAACATTATTCTAGCAGCATTGGGTGATAATTCATTAGGAGAAGCTTCATCTTCTTAGCAAACAACATTGCAACCAATCCATCGTCCATCTACTGCTACCAACAAAGAAGGCCAACTCATTCCAGGTATTAACTCATTGACAAAGATGTTAATTTTATGTCATGTCTATTAAGATTTTCTTTTCTTTAAATGTCTCATGGTACCTACTTCTGCGACATCACTGCTTATGCTTAAACTTTCATTGCCTTTAGCACCGACTTCTGGATGAAGAATATGTTCATGTTACTGTAACTTAGTCAGGTTAAATGTTATACTTCCATCATTAAGAAGTTCATTGATATTCATGTGCTCTTGGCACTTGATCATGCTCTTAACAAGATACATCTGTAACATTTTAATAACTTACTCATGTACGCCACGTCTCACAGTTTGAGGGCCTCAGTTGCTGGAGCGTAGGTTGAGCCTACTATGGCTCGCCTCAAGAATGAAATTTGGTGGTGCAGATATAAGTTAATGTTTCTTGTGTATAAATTTTGTCATTTTTTGAGTAATCATATTTGTTTAATTCACTTTAGCCTTTAGGATGTTATCAAGACTCTAGTGTCCTAGGTTTAGAGGATTATAGAATTCCCAATTAAAATTTTTCACTTTGACATAGTCAAGTACAACTCATAGCGTATTTTCATATTTATGTTGCTTAGCTGATTCTCATGTTTCTGTTCACATGCTCTCACGTTTAATGAGGTACATCAACTTGAGTGTGAATCTGTAGTTGGTCTATAGTTTTGGATTTTTGGCTTGTATTTTGAAATTGGAGTTCTGAGTGTCCTTCATTTTGTTTTCAGCTTTCGGGTAGATTGAAAAGCCTTTAGTTATTTGTTGGTCATACAAACACAACCACAAGATAGATACCCCTTAATCTGTCATATGTGAGACACTACTGCACTTGCTTCTTCTAGTTATCATTATCTTTTTCCAGTATTTGAGCTCTCAATAGGGGGTTCACTCCAGGGGCAATGAGGCAGTTTTAGGATCTCACAACATTGTTTCTTATAAGGGAAACAAATTTCCGCTGCAGCATTAGTTAAGATCTAAAGACTGATCAATGCATGCCATGCTTAATCTGCTATCTCTTTTTGCACGAAACTGAATGAGTTCCTATGCTACAATACAATCTTTTTGCATCATCAAGTCCATAATTGTTGCATTTTTGGCAACTTCAAAGGATGAAAGTAATCCTATACGTATTTTTTGTTTTTTCTACCTTTGACAAGTTCTTCTCTCCCATTTTGGTTGTCACTGTTACTATTTGGAGAGTCAAATGTCTTCTAATATTGGCTATGGTTGTCTTTAAAAATAATTTTTATGTAGTTTCTGTACTATTATTAAAAGTCAATGAACAGATGTCCACTATCAACTTGAGAGTTTGTTGCTTGACTACCGTACTGTAAATCGTGTTTTTATTGTGGAAGGAGGCAATGTGATTATCTGGCAATGTTCTTATTTCTGGGAAGTGTTTAAGATGCTAAGGATAAGGTTTTCTGATGTCTTACCTTTTTCCAGAGGAGGATACTTATTTTATACTCTTCGCATTTATGAAAAATTTCACTCTTTTATGTGTTTTTCTCATATATAGTAATGATTTGCATAGATGAGGGTTTTTTAACTTTGTGGTTGTCTTTACCTATCAAAAGGAAGGGAAAAAAATAGTGATGGTTTTTTGACGGCTCTTTAACACCTAAGTTTTGGAGTCGGTTCTGAATTGTGTTGGTATTGAGCAGGTTGAAAATTTTGGGATAGTCGTATTTACAAAGGAAACTCTGCCGAAAAATTTAAGAATTTAGAGCGTTTGAAAATTTTAGAGTTATCAAATTGGTCATTCAATTACTTTGTGATTCAATTATCTTTTATAAAATTTACTTAATTATTTCTGGTTGTCTTTTGTAGGTGCAGCGACTGCGGAAGAAAGCAGTGACGAAGACCTTACTTGAGTGTTGTTGATCGTTGTTAAACTTTCTATCATCATATTCAAAGATATTTTAGTTTAGAACTTTTTGTATGCAAACTCATCTATTTTGACTTTTGAATTGTTGATCAAACAATGTATTTATTTTTGTATATGTGTAATGCTAGTTGAATATTTTAATTTTATTTTGTGGTTTATATAAGTTATGAGGTAAAAAATTTCATTGCATTGGAAAATATTCCTTATTTTGCTTCCATAAATATCAGAAATTCAATTGTGAATTGTTGCAACAGAGCATATAACCGTTTCAGTAGACCTAGCAAATAATAATAGCATCCCCTAATAACCGTTGCAATATGTAACAATATCCGTTGCAGTAGGGTACTGATAATTGTTCCAATATCACAAAAACCGTTGCAATATATCATCAAAACCGTTGCAATAGACTTAAAAAATCGCTGGAATAATTATACCACAACGGTTTATAACCGTCCCAATAGAAAATACAATCGTTCCCATAGATAGAACAATGGTAACAGTACCATAACCGTTACAATACCCCCTATATGGAGACGGTTTTGAAACCGTTACAAATAACCGTTCCAATAGACCTATTGTAACACTGAATCCCGGAACGCCTCCAAATCTGTTCCGATAGCCCTATAGGGACGGCTAGTGTATCTATTGCCACGGTTTTGGAGGGGTTGCCATAGACCTAATTTTTAGTAGTGCGTTATGATCTGCAGCATACGAAGTCTCCATCAGAGTTATTTACATTTTTCTGTCTAACTTATATTCCAGACAGATGTGTATTGTTACTTTACCTTCTATTAGATTCTCATGCACTTGTGACACCGGGTTTTGGGGGTTGTTCTAAAAATTGGTTATGGATTGTTTTACATTGGCAGACTTTTACTTTATATTTTAATTAAACTGTATGTAACTACGATTTGTTTTAATGCATTGGCCTTTCTATCTAAACAAGATTCACGATTCTAAAAATAATAAAATGAATAATTAAGTGTTGGCTTTCCTAATGGCGACGTTGTGCATCGTCACGGCATATAGTGAATTTGGGTCGTGACAGAAGATATCAAGGAGTGGTGTACCCTCTATTTGAGATCATTCAACTAGGGAGTGGTGTACCCTACATTAGAAAAATACGGCTAGGGATTGGTGTACCCTGTACTTGTAAAGAGACTAGGAGTGATGTACCCTATGTCTAAAATCATCAACTAGGGAGTGGTGAACTCAAAGTTGAAAAATGCAGCTAGGGAATGGTGTACCCTATGCTAACATGCAACTGAGTTTTTTTTTTTTTTTTTGAGAAAATCAATTTTTTAAACAAATTGCCCCAATGTTTATTTTCTGAGGGCATGAACAATTTTGTTTTAGCAAATATACCACTAGGCTAGCTGCCTAGTGGCTAATATATAAATATAATTCCAAACATGTCCAACCATTACAAGATGTATAAGCTAATGTAAAAAATGTAAAATACTAATAGCTAATACTATGAATGAAAAATCTACTACTGATGAACTAACTAATACAAAGTAGCAGGATGTATGCTTCCATCTCCAAGTAGTGCAAATGAATCCAATAGCCAAGGGCAATAAATATATATATATATATATATATATATATATATATATATATATATATATATATATATATATACCAAGTACCACCTCAATTGCTCGCACCAGGCTCCAGGGTATGCATTACATTTAACTAGATTCTAATGGACAAGGCTAATGTGGATTACAGATAAATACACCACTGTATAGAAGCGATCCCAGACCGCCAAATCGGTGTGTTGATCCAGCTTGATCTCTCCATCTTGATCTCCATTTCACAGCAAATAAGTCATCTTTAAACTCAGTCATGACACTTGCTGGACAGTCTCTAAAACCTATACATACAGAAGTATAACGCACCAACTACCAGCTTAACACCATAGAGATATATACTTCCTTCTCATCTCGAGAATGAGCATGTAACCACACTAATACCACTGAAAATCATAGAACAATATACCCCCTATGAGGTCAATAATAATATGCAGTAGTAGTCCTTGTGTCTTAGCATAAATGCCACTGTCCAGTCTGTATCCACACAGTATAGAATGTGCAGTAATGACTATCCTTCATGCATTAGTATCATCATATAATAGGCAGTGTGAAGCCCTACTAAGAAAGGAGATACCATCTTGTAAGTTTGCATTTGATCTATTGACTTGCGTGTTGTCCCTAACGATTCTACACAGTGTAAAACTGCCTCCAGACCGAGCATGTTGCCATGCTAATACCACTGGAAAGTCGTTGCACACTATACAGATAAGAGAAGATGAAAGTGCATAGACAAGAACAAACAGTGAACTCAGGGACTCCTTCATCAGTCTGGTGCTTTTCTTTTGGCAATCCTAACCCTAAGGTTAGTAATTTGAGCTTTGTCCATGTTCACCAGTGTCTTTCCTTCAATAGGTAGATCCTGAAAGATATGTGACTGTACCTGCAAAAGAAACAACCAGGTTAGCTAAAATGTCAGCAATTGCATTGCCCTCTCTTAGCACATGCTGAAAGAGTACATTGTAGTTGCTCTTGATATACTTTATCTTCCTTACTTCCGGCCCAATACACAAAGGAGGTTCCCATTCCCCATCAATGATCTTCCTCATCACCAAAGAATTAGTCTCTGTAATAAGAGGATGCAGCTACCTTTCCACACAGTATACCAGCCCTTGTAATATTGCCTTAGCTTCTACCACTATATCTGTTGTTTCCCCTATCACCTCATCCTTGGCATATACCACATTACCAGCATAATCTCTCACACAAAATCCATAGTAGCTAGGTCCAGGATTGCCTGTAGATGCATCATCGGTGTTGCATTTGAACCACCCTTCATAAGGAAGTTGCCATGTTACTTTCTTGGTTACAATATATGGCTTGTAACCTTCAAAGAATTTGATCATATCTGGCCATAAGAGAGGAATATTTGGGATCCATGGATACCTCACTCTTGCTAGATTATGTAATGTCTTGTTCACCTCATGAATTACCCTATTGCAATACATTGGACCTCCATGCTTCATATTATTTCTCCTCTTCCAAATTTCTCATGTAATGGCTACTGGAGATGCCTGATACAATGCCTTATGTTTGGGGCAGCATGTTGCATTCCACCATGCCCTTATTACTTGATGAACCTGCATTAAATTCACTACCAATCCCGCTGCATGAAGGAAAGCCGCACCTTAGTTGCAGTATCACTTGTTAAGAACAAGTGTTGAAATGAGTCTTCTTTTGGTTGTAAACAACACCAGCACTTTGATACCATCATGTAACCACTTCTCCTCCACAAATCATCATTAGGGATCTTACCTTTCCATAATCTCCACAAGAAGAAGGAGATCTAAAGGTAAACCTTTAGTCCATAGCTTGTTGAACTCAAGATTAGTTGGTTCCCTATGCCTAAGAATTCTCCAAGCACTACTAACTAAAAATTTACCTGAAGGGGTAGGCATCCATCTTGGAGTATCCCAGTATTCATCTGTATTATCAAATTGTACTTCCAGTATAATGTGATCAGCAATATCCCTTGGGAAGGACTGCTCCAGGAGCTGCTCATTCCATCCATCATCAGCTCTCAAGTCAGCTACTTCCTACAGTTCTTCATTGATTTGAAAGTCTAGAGGATAACTTGATATAAAGCTCCTTATCCAGTCCAATTCTCATGCGAGACATTAGTTGCTACCTTATTCATTTCCCATGGTATTTCATCCTTAACCTCTTCCCTAGCCTCCAACATTTTTCTCCATACATGAGACCCCTTTATAAATTGAACTAGTGTTGGCATCTCCTTCTTACAGTATTTATTACACATAAAATTAGACCATAAGGACTTTGAAGTCCTAAACATCCACCATAGCATGGCAAATAATGCTTTGGAGACATCAATCAGTGATCTAAAACCTACTCCTCCTTCCTCCTTAGGTAGGCAAGGATTTTGCCATTTTGTCCAATGTCTACTTCTGCCTTCTTCCTTGTTACTCCAAAAAAACCAAGCAAAGGTTTTATATAGATGTTCAAGTACATTATTAGGTGGATCAAGTACATATAGGATGTGTGTAGGCATGCTTTGTAAGACACTAGATATCAAAGTATCTTTTCCCCCGTAGAACAATAGCTTCCCCTTCCAAGAATGTAATTTTGCTTTCACCTTCTTTATCAGATCATTCTAGTAATCCTTCTTCTTGTGTAGAATATTGGACATCCAAGATAGGTAAATGGAAACTCACCCCTTGTGAATCGAGTAATAGGCCTACAGAGTTAAACAATGTTCCAGCCACATTAGAATGCATATAAAAGGAACTATTTGCCTTGTTGATCCTTTGGCAAGAAATGTTCTCATACTTGGACAAACCTTCTATAATCTTTTCTAAAGAGTATGAATCAGAAGAAGCAAAGATTATAGTGTCATCAGCATAGGCTAAATGATTAAATGGATCAGTCCATTTAGGCGTGTCAAAGCCTTTAAACCTCTTGTCTTCAAATAGCTTAATCAAAGACCTGGACAATACTTCCGCTGAAGGTATGAACAATGCTGGAGACAGAGGATCCCCTTGCTTAACACTTCTTTTTGAGTGAAAAAACCTTAGGCTTGACCATTAATCAGAACTGACTACCAGTTGTTGGCAAGTAGATTCCATACCATGTTGATGAAGCATTCTGCAAACCCTATTTTCCTCAACCCATGGATCAAATACTTCCACGACACCCTATCATATTCCTTTGTCATGTCAAGTTTGATGACTACATTGGCAGGTTTTCCCCTTAATCTTATGTTGGTAACAATCTCCTGAGTTAACAAACTATTTTCAAATATACTTCTCCCCTTGACAAAGCCTGATTGATTGGAAGAGATCAAAGCAGATAGTATCTTCTCCAGCCTATCATGAACCACTCTTGAGATCACTTTGTTTATGAAATTGCTCGAACTTATAGGTCTGATATCAGAGAATGTTTGGACCATTTGCTTTTTTGGTAGCAAGACAAGGTTTGTGTTAGTTATGGACTTAGGCAAAGAACTTCCTCCATAAAATAGTTTCAGCATATTGTTTATCTCTTCCCCTACTATATCCCAGCATACTTGAAAGAAAATACCAGTGAAGCCATCTGGACCACTTGCACTCTCACCACTCAAAGCAAACAGTGCTGCCTTCACCTCCTCTCTTGTAGGAATTCTACAGAGTTCTAAATTCTGCTTTCTAGATACCATTGTAGGCACATTGTTTAGGAGTTCATAGCTTGTAGGATCATCTTCTTGTGTGGACTGCTTCTTGAAAAATTCAACTGCAGCCTCAGCCATCAAATCTTGTGACTCAATCCATGTACCATTATTATTCTGAATTCTCTTCAACTAGAGTTTTTTACCATTGACATGGTTGTGGAAAAATCTGTACGTCCCCTTCTGCAAACCATGTCATTCCTGTTTTTTGTTTTCAATATTGCTTCTCACTGCTCAAGTACTTCTTCAATTCAGCTTGAGCTTTTTGAAGCATTATTCTATTCTCCATTGTTGACTCTTCTTCAAAAAATATTTCCTTCACTCTAGCCACATCTTCTCTAATAGCTAGTTGCTTGAAAATATCCCCATAAGTAAGCTTGCTCCATTTAGAGATAGCAATCTTAACCCTCTTTAGCTTCTGGTTGAACATCAAGAAAGGATCTCCAGTGAAGTCATCCATCCAATTTTGTCTAATCACCTTCATAAAAGATCCATGTTTTGTCCAGAAGTTCAACTTGAATGGTTTAACAAATTGTAAAGCCTGATCACCACAACTCATCAAGAGTGGAGCATGATCTGAGCTTGTTCTAATGAGATGCTCCACTTCTATATTGGGAAATATGGTCTGGAAAGGCAAATTCACGAAAATTTTGTCCAAACGTTTGAATATGCATTCTGTATTAGGCCTCACATTCCACCAAGTAAAGGTTGCCTTTGTATCCAAGATGAAACAGTTCACATGACTTAACATAAAAGGAAAAATCTTCATACTCCAGGGGGTACACTGGCACTTCTCCTATCTTCTCCTCTTTACTAGGAATCACATTCAAATCTCCTCCAACCACCCAAGGTAACTCCATATCACTACCAAGGTAGTATAAATTATTCCACAATTCTAATCTTTCCAATGATGAGCACTTTGCATATAGAAAGGTCATTGTAATGTACTTACGAATATCTTGATGGTACACGTTAATGGTTAACTGTTGCTCAGTATCAATCAATAAATCCCATTCCACCATAGCATGAAAAAATAACCATATCTTCCTATTAACATTTGATATTGCAACTTCCATACCTAGCCTCCTTCTGTAGTTCTCAATAAACCTCTGCTTTAGAAATGGCTCCATAAGTGATACAATGAAAAAACCATCTTCCCTTTGCATGTTGATAACTCTCTGAAAGGCCTGCTGTGTCTTAACAGACCTTATGTTCCATATTATGTTTTAGTCACCATCTTAATGTTGAGGCTGCCCTCTTGGGAAATATTCTTGTAGGTGGCAGTAGCTCCTTAGCTTGTGTTTGCTTCTTTCCTTTCTTTCCACTTCTAGCTGAAATCCTAGGTGACAAATCTCTTTTCCTTGCTACAGCTTTAAAATTTCCAACAGTAAACTCATCATCACCTTCATCTTCTAACTGTTGTTGATCCACTAATGCATTATAAATATCCTCAGGAAGTACCTTGTATGTAATGATATCGTGGAGCACCTGATTCGGAGATTTCAAAGTTAAATTGATCTGGATTGGCGTTGGAAAACCGGTACCTGAAGCACATGCCATGGGCACAGTTGCAATTGCATCTGATTTCTTGGGTACTATAGCCTTCTCCAGATGCTCATGCTCCATAAATGAATCCTTCAAGACCTCAGAACCATTTCCCTAAACAGCTAAAGACTCGTGTATAGCTCTAAATTGAAGTTGATAGACAGAACCCAAGCTAGGGTTCACTATGGCAGGATTCCAAGAAATTATTGTTCCATTGGAATCACCAGCCTTACCACCAACTGTGTGAAGCTCTAACCCTACTGTGTTCTCCAAAATATCCACATTAACAACCCTAGCTTGATTATTCCTTGAAACCTCCACCGGAACATCACCAACATTGACCAAAACCACCTCAACACTTCTAGAGTTTACTGTTTCATTTGATTGCTTCTTAGTTGATGCTGCAGTATATGATCCTCCTCGATTCCTGACTTCTTTTGTTGGTCCTCTATTACCCCCAGCTTGTATAATTGATTGCTGCAAACTAGAGTTCAATTTTATCATCAACCCTATGTTTTAGATTCCTAGAGTTTACTGTAGCATCAGTTTCAATCAAGTCTCCTGTTTGCTCTTGCCTGTCGCCTTATTTTTCTTTTCTTTCCGTATTCATTGTTGTGTGTGTTTAGCTTCCATATTATCAACTTCATCACTCCATAGTGATTTCCCAAAATTAACTTCAATATTCTCCTCCTTTTTCCCAGAATCCTCATATGTTTGAGAAGGGGCCTCATAACACAAATGACTAATTGTAACATTGAGTTCCCTTTGGTACCGAATATTCTATGTACCCATTCAATGGTAGATTCTCTTCTAACCTCTTCCTCAATCCCTATATCATTGGAATTAGGTTAAATGGCATTAACCCCATTCTTTCTTGACTTCACTATCCCCATTGAACTAGGATTCGAACTTTTTTCTGTATAAGCCTCCTCTTTTTCCTTATTCTACACATTCATTACAACTTCTTTTTAACACGTCTGGACTCGTCATCTCCTTTCTTTAAAGAGCTATTATCAACATTAGGAACCCTACTTCCTTAGGAATTATAATGGAATCTTTTGACTTCTCCAACTCCTTAACGGATTCCCCTATACTATTCCCAGTTTTCTTAGGATTAAGGGTGGATTCATCAACTTTCTTCAAATGCTCCTTTTCCCGTAGCTCCTGGGATCCCTTGTCCAGTTGCTGCTTCACCTTGTCTTTGACATTATCATCTCCTTTTCCATAAGTTATTCTCAAAGTAGGCTGATCTATTTCTTCCACTTCTAACACATCAAATTTGTTTTCTGTAGCTACTGCCTCAATTTTGTTCTCTCCCTTCCCATTGTCAGCTTCCTTCTCTTTAGTATTCTCAATGATATGGCCCCTATTATCTTGTTTATATTTGTTCCTTCTTGCTTGCATCCACTCCTATTTAGCATGATTTACAGTAGGTTTTCCTAGAACTTTACCACTTGCAAGAACCTTTGTTGAGGCAGCTGCAGTACCTACGATCTCCTTACTATTATTTTGATCAACAGTAGCCTCATCATACCTCTTGTCTAATTCTGGATGAATAATCCAACACTCGACTTTATTATTCCTTTGTTTCTTGCAAGTCTTGCAATATTTTGGCAAGTAATCAAATTTAATTTTAATCCTTTTAGATTCCTCTGGTCCAGTTTCATCCTCCTCTTCTACAATCTTAATTCTTTGAGGGAATTTTGAAAGTAAATTCACCTGTACTTTAACCTTAGCACAACTAGGTCGTGTGCCATTTTTAGTTGCTAAGTCTACATGAAGTGGATTACCTACTGCCTTTGCCAAAGAAAACACAAACTCCTTACCAAAGAAATTTGGAGTCAGCTCAGCAAAGCTTATCCATGCTATTGCAATAGGTGTTTCTTCATCAGGCGTCCACCAAGGGTTCCACTTCGTGCATCGCCTCTGCCACATCTCACTTTGTACTTTCAAATAGAAAGCAGGTTTTGACAGTAAGTGTACATAATCTTCAAGCAATGACAGTCTAATTAACACAATATTGTCCTCAATGAGACCTACTAAACACGCCCCTTTCAATTCACAGTGGATTGGAATTGCCTTACGTAGCTCTTGAATCACTGTCTTGCCGTAGGAAAATTTTCCAAGGACTGCCAATGTTAACTTTTGTTGAACGATGGATTGCCTCACTTCTGCCTTCTTCCATCTAATCACAGGCTTACCATGTAGACATTCAATAGTTTTGATGGGAACAACGAGTAGGGTTTGCATGGGAGTATTTAAGTGTTTTGGTTGTAATAAATTTGCGTAGCTTTGGATTGTATTTGTAGTTATATTGGATATAGTAGGTTGTGGGGAGGTGTAGACGACTTACCAGCCCCATCCGGTGGCTGGCCAGTGGCTGGAGAGGCCATAGAAGCAGGGTTTTGGCGTCAAGTTTAGTGGTTTTTCATGAGAGAGAAGAGAGCGTTTTTCACTTTGAATTCTTTGGCGTCAAGTTTAGGGTAGGGCATGAACAATTGACCCTCTTTTTTTTTTTAAATCCAGACTTCTTCTTTTTTTTATCATCGTAGAGAGAAAATTCATCAGACTAGAGCTTTTTATCTTAGGAGAAAGATTCGTCAGATTATGATTTTTATTCTAGGAGAAAATTCATCAGACTAAGTTTTCTTATATTAGGGGAAAATTCATCAGACTATGACATTTTATCCTAGGAGAAAATTCATCAAACTGAGTTTTCTTATCTTAGGAGAAAGATTCATCAGACTAATACTTTTATTATCTTATGAGAAAATTCATCAGACTAAGACTTTTATCCCAGGAGAAAGATTCATAAGACTAGGTTTCCTTATCTTAGGAGAAAGATTCATCAGACTAAGACTGCTTATCCTAGGAGAAAATTCATCAGACTAGGGTTTCTATCTTAGGATAAATATTCATCCGACTAAGATTATTTATCCTAGGAGAAAGTTTATCAGGCTAGGTTTTCTTATCTTAGGAGAAAATTCATCAGGCTATGATTTTTTTTTATTTATCTTAGGAGAAATATTCATTAGATTAAGATTTCTTATCCTAGGAGAAATTTTATTAGACTAGGGCCTTTTATCTTAGGAGAAAGATTCATCAGGCTAAGATTTTTTTATCTTAGGAGAAAGATCATCAGACTATGGCTTATATATCTTAGGGGAAAGATTAATCAAACTAAGACTTTTATCCTGGGAGAAAGATTCAACGGACTGGGTTTCCTTGTTGTAGGAGAAAGATTCATCAGACTAAGACTGCTTATCGTAGGAAAAAATTCATCAGACTAGGATTTCTATCTTAGGATAAAGATTCATCCGACCAAGACTTTTTATCCATGGAGAAAGTTCACTAGAATATGTTTTCTTATCTTAGGAGAAAATTCATCGGACTAAGATTTTTTATTTATTTATTTATCTTAGGAGAATGATTCATCAGACTAAGACTTTTTATCCTATGAGAAAATTTATCAGACTACGTTTTCTTATCTTAGGAGAAACTTCATCAGAATAAGATTTCTTATTATGAGAAAAATCCATTAGACTAGGATGTATTACCTTAGGAGGAAAATTCAAAGAGCAATTGCACGATTTTATGCGTACTAGCAAAACAAATAAGAGTAAAGATTTGAGAAACTTCCCTTTTGTGGCTCTTCTCTTCTCCTTTTTTTTTTGCAGATCGCTTTCTCTGCACTACTTTGTTCCTACTTCAAACAAAATAATTTGTGAGGTTTTTTTTTAAGAAATGATGGTCGGTTTGTGGCCTTGAAATTTTTGGCAGCTTGACTTTGTGATCATCCGTTTTTTAGAAGACCAATTGCATTGGTAGTTGGCTGCAGTGTTGGGAGACTATGTTGTTGCTCTTAAGAGACTTTTGCTCTCTGTACCAACCTTGATGGTTCTACACCTAATATCATTTGTGTTTGTGGCCAATCAGCCTTATCCTAACAGAAAATTCCTACTCTGGTAATCCTTTTTTGATTTCTTGAATGACTTTTGCTTTTGAGCAATTTGTCTGTCAGGGAGAATCGCAACTGGATATGTTCCTTCGGAATGATGTGCACACCCTATAGTCTTTGTTCAGTACTACAAGGAATCCCTTATT
This sequence comes from Nicotiana attenuata, assembly GCF_001879085.1. Taxonomy (NCBI): domain Eukaryota; kingdom Viridiplantae; phylum Streptophyta; class Magnoliopsida; order Solanales; family Solanaceae; genus Nicotiana; species Nicotiana attenuata. Next base: position 439,118 of record NW_017670579.1, on the reverse strand, counting down.
AATCTTGCGGTCTTATCTTGGCTTACTTTAGACAAGTAGGATGTCATAAGTATCTTTTGGGGCAACCTTTGTATTGCACGAACCCCAAGATATGTCGATTATAACAATTGAGTGCATGTTGCTCCCTGGACAGTGTTGGCCAGAATTTGCTTTATGCAACTGAAAAGTTGATAGCAGATTTTGAAATCTTTTCTTGCCTGTTTTGATGAGAATGACTCAAAAACAAAGGATACAATGATGCAAAGAAACAATATTTAACAAGAAATTCCCTTGTCGGAAAGAGTTTTTTTTTGTAACTAGCCTTAATGATCATGACATGCATTTTGGAATCAACGCCCTGATCTATTGAACTGGTCTAATATTTCCTTTTACCATTCCTATGGACTTTGAAGTCGGGCTTGTTTGTGCCAACTCTTTGCATCAACCTCGCGACTCACTTTCTACTAGTGGTGCCCAAGGGATTTTCACCAAGTGTCTCTCTCGCTTAGTTATCTCTGCTTACCATTGCCTTACAGTTCCCATTAGGGTTTTCACTAGTACGACTCTCTCATTTTTCTCTTTTTTTTTTCTTGTGTGAGCAATTTGCCCTCGATCGTCATATGACATCTATTATCCATTTCGTGCTTTGGTTGGCATTCTCAAAGCTGACTTAGGAGGTCTTTATTTGGAAGGCTTTTGGATAGGGCTAGGAAGAATAGGTTGCATGACGACTCAATATGATGGCGTTTAATCGGGTCAAACATAGTTCATACATCTGACCTAACCATCTGCTGCTTTTGTTGTTTTTTTTGTCATCATTTCTTTTTCTTTCTTTCTTTTCTTCTTTTTGTTCTTGTTTTTCTCTTATTTTTGACAAATTGCCCAACTCTTATTTTCTGGGGGGGGGGGGGGGGCACGGACCTTTGACTGTTATTTTCTTCTCTCTCTTTTTTTTCACTTGAACTTTCTAAGAGTTGCCCAGTTTTTTTTTTTTTGGAGGGGGGGGGGAGCATGAACTTTTCTTTTCATTTTTTTTTACTTTTAACTCTAAACGTGATTCCAAAAGAGGGTAGTCAAACAAAGTAACACAGGCTCAAAAGGGGTAACGAAGAGTATGAAGTATTTGAGTAGCAAAAAAAAGAGTCCTCTCAGCGTCGAGAGGCTCAAAAGGGGTAACAGCATTCAACTATTTTGATTGCTTTGGATTCAGCACTCAAATTTTGACCTTTTGATCAAACCGTTCCCAATACTGACTGTCGGATATTAGGACTGGCAGCATGGAAAATTTCACAGCAACTAATTTCCCAAGGACTTTAGAAGAATTCTCATGTACCCCTATCATCATAGATCATCCCAAGCAAAGCATGTCCTGTTGCTCAAAACTGGTCAAAGTCAGCCAACATTTGCCTCCATTTTTCACCACCAACTTGTCTACTAGCCTTTTCGTGACCTTAGTTGAATCAACAATAACGGTGCTTATTCTGTTGGTTGAAAGATGATAGAGTAATCCTGGATTGTCATCGTGACTCGCCATTGCAAACCAACAAACCAACCACCTTTAACTAGGTTTTATCTCAAAACAACAAGCATGTTAGAGACAATACCTCTCCCTTTTTCTCCTATTTTTTTCCTTATTTAACTGCTTTTTTCCTCTTTTTTCTAATTTTTTCAAAATGGTTCGATCAAACTCGATGTGGGTTGCCTACTGTAACGATCCGACCGGTTGTTTTGAGCATTTTCATTTCGCTTGGTAGTTTGGGGGCACGAGTAGCTCCGTACGATGTATTAGGACTTGTGTGAAAAATTTTAGTTCATTCTGACTTGATTTGATATGTTTCAGTGCGAGTTTTTGGAAGTCAAAAGTTTGAAAGTTCATTAAGTTTGATTTGAGGCGCGTTTCGTCGTTTCAATGTTATTATGCATGATTTGAGGCCTCGAGTTGGTCTGTATTATGTTGTGGGACTTGTTGGTATATTCGTACGGGGTCCCGAGGGGCCCGAGTGAGTTTCCGATAGGTTTGGGTGCGTTGCGCTCGTTTTTCTTATGTTTCGACATTTCGTCAAGCATAAGTGGTACCACATTAAGCAAATGAGCTCCGATTTCTGTTTTGATTGAAGCATTAGACCGTATCATAACTACGGAGCCATAACAAAAACAATCATCAAATTTGGACATTGTATGAGCAATTTATGGTCATTTTACTATGCATTAGCTTGCCAGATTTTGGAGGCGATTTTCACCATATGAATTGGGGTAAGTGTTCTTTACTCGGTTTCGGTTATATTTCATGGATCCATCTTTGTTTTTGGGATTTGATTGATGATTTCAAAGTGAAATTTTTGGGGTTTTGCCTAAAGTTTCATAAAGTGAATTTTTAAGTTTTGAACATCGTTTCGGAGTCGGATTTGAGTGATGTTAGTATGGTTGGACTCATAATTAAATGGGTTGTCGGATTTTGTGGGTTTTGTTGGGTTCTGAGGTACGAGCTAGAGTTGGGCTTTTTGCGATTTTGGGCCTTTGATTAAAGATTCAATCTTTTCAATTGGAATTGGTTCCTTTAGCATTATTTGATGTATTTAAGTCTTTTTTGGTTAGTCTCGAGCCGCAGGGAAGTTGGAACGTACGGGATGGCATTTTTGGAGCATCGTTTGGCTTGCTCGGTATTGGAATTGGCTTATTCGAGGTAAGTAACTCTTCTAAACTTAGTGCTGAGGGTATGAAACCCCAAATTATACGCTATGTGATTGGTGTTGAGGTGATGCACATGCTAGGTGTCGGGCGTGTGGGCGTGAACCGTGTGAATTGTGACTCCGTTATTTCTGTGGTATTGTGTAGTTACCTGACCTTACCTGGAATCATGAAATTTCTATGTACTTGAGCTATTGAGCTGTGATCCATGTTATACACCATGTCTAGGCTACATGCTTATCCTGTTGGGACCCACTGAGGTCATTTATGTTCAGTTATCTGCTTTCATTGCTTTATATACTCAGTCATACGCATTTATATGCATATGATATCTCGGTCTCTGCTGTTATTTTTTTCATACATCACATCATTATTTTTGGGCTGATTTTCATGATATTGAGAGCCCGAGATACTGGAGAGATTGATGACTGAGTTAGGCCGAGGGCCTGATGGTGAGGATGTTTATGCGAACAGGCAGTACGCCGCAAATGTTTTATTGATTTATGCCATGATTGGCTTGTTATAGCGGTTGGGCTGAAGGAGCCCCTCCGGAGTCTGTACACACCCCCAGTGAGCGCAGGTACCTACTGAGTGCGAGTGTAGAGTGATTGGGAGGATTGAGTAGTTGTAAGGACCGAGTGAGTGTGAGTACTGAGCGGCTGTGAGGACTGAGTGAATTGATACTCTAAGAGTATGCATATGGTTTTGTTACTGAGTCGCATCGCATTTGGCATGCACACTTGACATACAGGCATAGAGACACATTTTTCCTCATGTTGTATGATATCATGTCATTCATGACTTCTCATGCATATTAGCATATGGGCGTAGAGATGTATTTTATAATTGCTATCAGGAAAGAAAATGAAACATATTTATTGTTGAAAGGATTTTTGGGAAAATTTATAGTTTTCAAACTTACTCATATTTTTTATGATTTCGGTAAAGGATTTGGATTTTCACTAATACACTTAAAAAGCATGCCAAACTGTGAACAAGCTGAGCATTCTAGTTCGAAGATACTTCTTTTATTACTTGCATTATGTTATTATGAACTGTTGTTGGCTATTGGTGTCGGACTCGACCTTCGTTCCAACTTTTTACTACTTTCAACCTAAGGTTAGGTTTGTTACTTACCAGTACATGGGGCCGGTTGTATTGATACTACACTTCTGCACATTGCATGCAGATGTTGGCTGTTGTTGTTGCTGTGTTCGATGGTTGCTGGATTTGAAGATGTACCTGCATTTTGGGTGTAGCTGCCTCTTGTTCATGGTAGTCATAGACTTATAAAACTCTGTTTATATATGTACTTTTCAAACAGGAGATGTAATTACTTCATATCAGCTTTGTAAATTTTATTCTTAGAAGCTCATGATTTGTAGTACCAGTCCTTGGGAAAGGTATAAGATTTAGATAATTCCTTTGTTTAATCGCCTTTTTAATATTATTGAAATTGAATAGTTATTAGTTGGCTTACCTAGCGGGTTGGGTTAGGTGCCATCTCGACAAGTGGATTTTTGGATCGTGACAGTTTGGTATAAGAGCTCTAGGTTCTTAGGTTCTACAAGTCATGAGCAAATGTCTAGTAGAGTCTTGCGGATTTATGATGACGTCCATACCTCTCTTTGAGAGGCTACAGGGCATTTAGGATATACTTCCCATCTTTCTTTCCTTATCGTGCGGCATTGATTCAGCTTGAAGCGTAATCCTTTGAATTCCTTCCACGTATTCGTATGCGCACATGAGCGCTCAGTATTGGTTGTGCATCAACGGCTTATAGTTCCAGGGATGAGGTGAGAGATGTGATTTTAGTATGCTGATGATGGGCTAGTCTGGAGGACTTGAGGCCGGGTTTTGACTATTGCTTGGGCACAGAGATGTTGACTGTGTGAGCACGTGTTTTTGGATTTATATGTTCGGTAGTGTCCCTATTAGTGGAATTTGTGGCAGGATGGCTACATGATGAGTATGATGTGACTGCGAGATGTGTTCATATGGGTTGAATGTGACAAGAAGAATTTTCTTGAGGTGTATAAAGGAATATCGGGTGCTTGATTTTTGTCTTGATGTGACGTATAGTCTCGAGTTATGAGTGTATTGAAGGATCCTTCATGTTGTTTAATAATGGAATGAATTAGATTCTCATGTCTTGTTGATGAGTTCAGAATCAGGAAGATTATGTAATTGCATAGTAGTTGTGACTGTGGAAGGGTATAGAAAGATGTCGGTTTGAGGCTAAGCAGGTTGGTTATCTCATGCGGGGTGTCCTAAGGGTTGTGTGATCCCTATGTTGTTTTGTAGCGAGTTCTCTTTTACCAGTGAATTATTTGTGTTGTAATTTGAGTTTGGATCCCTTATGAGAGTTGGCTTGACTGTTAAAAGGGTTAATGCGAGATTTGTAGATGATTTGAGTGAAGGATTTAGTTGAATCTCACAGCGGTATTATGGAAGTAATAGAGTATGGGCATTGTGAGTAATTGTGTGTTTTGATCTATGGCTTTGAGCCAAGTGGGGGAGTCTGCTATTGATAAGGTGATTGCACGGTTATGTGTTGTATTGGTTTCAGTTTGATGTATACTTGTGAATAAGTTCTATTCTGCAGAGGGTGGGACCCGGGATAACTCCAGTAAAGGAATTTCTGGATACGGGTTGAATTATGCTTTATGGGTATATGGGAAACATTTAATGATTAAGTTGTTATTCGTAAAGGAAGTGGTGCGCATGGAGTAGGGATTCTAAATATCAGTATTAGGAAGGTGAAGGAAATGGTTATAGATTCGCACGAAGTCTCTACAGTGTGAGTATTTTGGTTGTGGTACTTTTGGGGGTTCCTAAGAAGGGATACAGCGGTTTATTAGCCTTAGGGAAGTGTGGTATTATGTCGAGGAGAAGTATCAATTTGAAGGTAATTCAGGAGGAACTCGGAGAATTAGAACAACTTGGTAGTAGGTTGGATCAGCACAGTAATGGATATAATCGGTTCCTTGGGTACTTAGGATGTGGCTAGTCTCTAAAGGTGTCTCGTGGTAATGCTCTTGGGTTTTTGGTGACCTGCGTGGCTTGGCTGAATTAGAGAGATTTAGTTTTGATAGCTTGGATATGTGCAAATGGGTTTTGAAGAGTTCTCAATGGTTTCTACTGCGGTTCGTGGAGTATATTTCCTACTGGCTTGAGGAGCATGGGATGTATAGTGATTTCCTCCGGATAAGATCAAATGAAAGGTTCCTAGCTAATGGGTAAATAACTATTTTTTGCCGCGGGGTGGATTATGAGATTCTCGCACTTTTCATATGAAGGCATGGTATATAGGGTGTGTTGTGTGCGATCGAGATTGGCATGTGCAAGGTCATGATTCAGTTTTGAAAGGAAGGATATAAATTCTTAGGCAGCATAGACGGTTTCAGATGACTAGGTAAATGACATTACTATTTGGTATGGCTTGATAAGAGTATACATTTCAAAAGGGGCAATGTGTTTTTATTTATGGATACTTCATTGGTATTGCGGCACTCTCCTAGTTGATCGACTGTTGATATTCAAATTTTGCTATGTGGCAAGAAGAGTTTTAGAATTACTCCTCGTAGGATGATCGTGTGTGAGAGTTGTGTTAGACATTCGAGCGGTGGAGTTAGGAATTAGATATGGTGATTCATGTGTTCTATGGATTTGGAGTCTGGGAGTTCTCAGAAGCAAATTGTTTCTTTGTTGTGGACTGTGAAAATGTGGCCAAAGCTAGTCAAAGGATGGTATGCGTTATGGTTAGGCCATTGTGGACCTTCAGAGGGTTATTTATCGATTTGTGGATGACCAGAGATTATTTGGGTCCATTAGTAGGCCCAATTAGGATGTGTATTCTACACCGGATTGGATTGGTTGACTCCATACTTCTATGGTTGAGGGATGTGCCATTCGGTTGTTGTTGAGCTCATTCGTGTTCTGATATGATCTGTGAGTTACTCTTCTATGCTACGCGGAGTTGTTATTCGTTGGTTATATGCACACATGGTGCGGTTCAATTGGGGCCTAATAGCGGAATTTGAGCGAGATGGGTATTTGGGTATTGCGTGATTGATTACGTATTGGTTATGCTCTTTAGGGTTTTGTGTGGCGTTGTGTCATTTGCTTATCCGTAGTTATGGTAATGCACTTTGGGTGCTTGATGTCGAATTTTATGTGGTTGTTAATTTTGAGCAAGGTGGCTATATGCAATGGACCAGTATTTGGATGGGGTCACGCATTGCAGCGGAGTTATATTGAGGTATGAACCTTTGTGGTAGATTCGTGTGCTGGCCCTACGGTGTGTGATGGATTTTCGGCATTTCGTTGTGGCAGTATTTATTAAGCTTGCGGGACAGTTCTCTCGTTTGAGTCATTTTCTATGATTTGAGTACATTGGAATTGTTGCTTACTGGTTCACGGATTGCACGGGTTGTGGATATAGATTGTATGGATGTGCATTTCACTATAGTGATTATGTTAGATGAGATGAGGTCATCAGACCTAGAATAGGTGCTATCCGATCTGATTGCGGTATATTTAGAAGGATATTGTTTCTAATCGGTTTAGAAATTTGCTATAGTTCCTATCGAAGGAGAGGGAGTTCCACAACTAGTTGATCTGATGAATTATATTGTTATGAATTTCTGTGTGTTTCTTTCATCATCAGCAGTACACAAAGGCTTTAGAACGAGTTTTTGTTTGACATGAAGTTTATTACCGGTATTGGGTTATTATGAGCAGCTACTGTGATCAGAAATTTTACTACGAATATGCGAGTCGTGTGGTATGTTGGGTGATTATATCTTGGTTTGTGGTTACGACTTGATATAGCTTGTTCGGGCTTATACAGAGTGTAGATGCGAAGTTCGGGTCTTGTAGTAAATTCTGGATATTGAAAATTAGATTCGGTGGTTTACGGACTAAGGTTGAAGTAATGGTCTTCAGTTATGTTGTGTTGTCGGGCCTATGTGTAATAGGGTGACGGGATCACCCCTGGGTATGTGTATGGTAAGGTTACATGGCGGTTTGACGGCTTAGGAACAACTCTTGGCACGTTCGAAGACGAACGTATATTTAAGTAGGCGAGAATGTAAAGACCCGACCGGTCGTTTTGAGCATTTGCATTTTGCTCAGTAGTTTTGGGGCATGAGTCGCTCCGTATGATGTATTAGGACTTGTGTGAAAAATTTGAGTTCATTCCGAGTTGATTTGATATGTTTCGGCGCGAGTTTTTGGAAGTCCAAAGTTCGAAAGTTCATTAAGTTTGATTTGAGGCGCTTTTTAGCGTTTCAATGTTGTTATGCATGATTTGAGGCCTTGAGTTGGTTCATATTATGTTATGGACTTGTTGGTATGTTTGTACGGGTCCCCGTGGGGCTCAGGTGAGTTTTAGATAGGTTTGGGCTGCGTTGCGCTCGTTTTTCTTATGTTTTGACGTCGTTTCTTCAAGCATAAATGGTACCACATTAAGCAAATGAGCTCCGATTTCAGTTTTGATTGAAGCATCAGATCTGTATCATAATTACGGAGCCATAGCAAAAAGAATCATCATATTTGGACATTGTATGAGGAATTTATGATCATTTTACTAAGAATTGGGTTGCTAGATTATTCAGATTAATTACGAAATTGCCACTGATTTCGTATTTAAAAATCTGCACTATTTCAAAATATTGAAACCAACATATCTCCTTCATTATAAGGTCAAACTGAGTGACTCAAAAGCCTAACATGACTACAATTTCACAGGGAATATATTAGAGTCATAAAAAGCGAGTTTCGGGATCGTTTGGCATGAGAAAAGATGCAGAATAGCTGTCAGAAAAATATATAAAACAACAGTTTGTTCATTAGGTCATATTTTGAGTTGGGGAGCTCGGATTTGGGCGATATTGGAGGTGATTTCAACCATATGGATTGGGGTAAGTGCTCTCTACTCGGTTTTGGTTATATTTCATGAATCGATCTTCTTTTTTGGGATTTGATTGACGATTTCAGAGTGAAATTTGGGGTTTTTGCCTAAAGTTTCATAAAGTGAATACTTAAGTTTTGAACACAGATTCGGTGTCGGATTTGAGTGAAACTAGTATGGTTGGACTCATAATTTTATGGGTTGTCGGATTTTATGAGTTTTATCGGGTTCCGAGGTACGGGCCAAGGTTGGGCTTTTGGCCAATTTTGAGCTTTTGATTAAAAATTCGACCTTTTTCAATTGGAATTGGTTCCTTTAGTATTGTTTGATGTATTTGAGTTGTTTTTGGTTCGTTTCGAGCCGCTCGAAGGTCGAAACGCACAAGATGGCATTTTTGGAGCATCGCTTGGCGTGCTCGGTATTGGAATTTGCTTATTCGAGGTAAGTAACTCTTCTAAACTTAGTGCTGAGGGTATGAAACCCCGAATTATGTGCTATGTGATCGGTGTTGAGGTGACGCACATGCTAGGTGACGGGCGTGTGGGTGCGCACCGTGTGAATTGTGGCTCCGTTATTTCTGTGGTACTGTGTAGTTACCTGACCTTACCTGTAATCATGAAATTTCTATGTACTTGAGCTATTGAGCTGTGATCCATGTTAGACACCATGTCTAGGCTACATGTTTATCCTGTTGAGACCCACTGGGGTCATTTTTGTTGTTGATTTGTTTGCTTTCATTGCTTTATATACTCAGTCATACGCATTCATACGCATATCATATCTCAGTCTCTGCTATTTTTTTTTATATATCACATCATTATTTGTGATGACCCAAAAGGTCATCTCATGTTTTGGAACTCGATTCTATATTTCGAGGCTTTCAAAACCTCATTTTATTCCTACTCGATTTGTATGTGCAGTCCGAGCGTGTTTCCGGAAAGCTTTTATGTGAAAAGTTGAGAAAAATGACTATTTTTCCCTTTAAAAGTTGATTTAGTTGACATCGGTCAACGTTTTGAGTAAACGGACCCGGACTTGTATTTTGAAGCCCCTGTGGGTCCTTTGATTTGACGTGATTCAGGCATCCGGTTGAGAAAATAGGAATGTCAAAGTGTTCTTAAGAAATCCATGTGATTTGGTGCTAAATTCGTAGTTCTAGGTGTTATTTTGGCGATTTGATCACACGAGCAAGTTCGTATGATGTTTTAAGACTTGTGTGCATGTTTGGTTTGGAACCTCAAGGGCTCGGGTGAGTTTCGGATAGGCTACGGGGTGTTTTGAACTTAGGAAATTTTGCTGGTGTAACAGATCTTGCTGCAGGCCTCTGATCTCGCATTGCGAGATCAGGCATCCCAGTTGCGAACCCGCAGGTTCCGCATTTGCGAGCTTCTCATTGCAAATGCGAAGAGTAGCTTGGCCAAGCAGACCTCTCAACTGCGAGGAATTCTTTGCATTTGCGAAGTGAGGTTGGGAAGGCAGTGATCACAAATGCGATCTTTTTGTCGCATTCTCGGAGAACTAAGTTCACAATTGTGAACATACCTTCGCAATTGCAAAACCAGCAGAGGTGTGAAGGACCTCGCATTTGCGATGGTACCTTCGCATTTGCGAGCTTCACATTTGCAAAGCTCAGATAGCAAATGCGAGATCTGCAGCTGTGTAAAAGGGACTTAGACGAGATTTTTTATTCACTTCTCAAATTTTCAAAACCTAAACCATAAGAGGCGATTTTCCAAAGACCATTTCTTCCCAAAATCATAGGTAAGTGATTCTTAACTCGTTTCTTTCAATCCCATTTCATTTAACAAGATTTCAACCTAGAATCTAAGATTTTCAGGTGGACTTGGGGGTTTTGTGCAGAAACTAGGCATTTCAAAATTTGGGGATTTAGACCTCAAATTGAGGTCGGATTCCAAAATCAATTGTATATCCGGGCTCGGTGTTAACTTTTGTTGACTTTTTCCAAAATGGCCTAAATTGAATTCCTTGCTATCGTGGGTTGTTCCTAAGGTTAGATTGAATTGTTTGGTTCGTAATTTGCTAGATTTTATTGGTCCCGAGGCTTGTGTGAAGGGAAAAGCGGTGATTGAGCTTTGAGTTGGCCGTTGGAGCGAGCTAAGTGTTGTGTCTAACTTTGACTCGAAGGATTAGGGACCCTTGACTTGATTGCTATGTGAAAATCCATGTGAGTGGCGCATAGGTGAGGTGATCACGGTACCTATGCGCCGCCAATTTATTTGTTTTGCCTGTTTTCTTCCCGTTCTTATTATATTGCCTTCCCTGCTTTAACAGTTACATGTTTTACTAGTGTCTCCATGTTCAATTACTACTTGTCGGATATTGGTTTTCGTTGTTAAAAGTATTATATATCATGTAGTCTCATCGTCTTATATTATTGGTTTAAGCTGGTTTATCGGTGTTTTATGGTATATTTTGGATTTGTTTTGTTGAGTAGTATTAATTGTGTGAAGTTTCATAATGTACAAGCTTTCCGTTTGCCTTGGTTTGAGGTTTAGATATTGTGGAGTGTTTTGAGTTAAACTGTGAAATTTCTGTTCTTACTGTATAATTGGTACTGATATGGTGGGATCGGATTGCACGCTGCAACAGAAGAAATAAGGGTGATATATTGAGGAGAAATAAGGGTGATATATTGAGGAGGAATAAGGGTGAAATGTTATTATATGGCGGGATCGGCTTGCGCGCCACAACAAGAGGAATAGGGTGGATTGATATGGAGTAATAAGGGCGAATGTTCATATTGATATTGATTATATGGCGGGATCGGGATGAGCGTCGCATCAGTTTATGTGCTTATGTATCTTTCTTCTACTGTGTAGGTTATTTTGTAGTTTTGTTTCTCACTTAAGGATTGGTTATAGCTGGGTACTGATAAGATAATTGAGTTCTGTATTCATTCCTTGCAAGTTACTGTTTCATTTTGTTCCGTCCTTCTCTCCGCTTTATTACATACTTTATGCAGGTTATATTGTAATTTCCCACCGTAGCCTCGTCACTACCTCGTCGAGGTTAGGCTCGACACTTATGAGTACATGGGGTATGTTGTAATAATACTGCACTCTGTACTTTCTGTGCAGATTTCGGAGCAGGCAGTGGCTGATTGAGAGATTGGCTACGGGTTACACAGTTTGGAGACCCAAGGTAGTCCTGCTAGCGTCCGCAGGCCCTGGCGTGCCCTTATACGTCTCTACATTACTGTTTTCTTTCTTTTCAAAACAGTTGTAATTTCTTTCAGACTGATGTTTGTAGAAAATCATAGTATGTTTGTGAGTTGTGACACCGGATTCTAGGTAGTAATAGTAACAATATTGGTAATAGTATACGTATATAAAGAGGCTGTTTACTCACTTCCGCAATAATTTATACTTGTTTTAGTTTGCTTACTCTTAATCATTGAAATGTAAAGGAAATTGGTTAATAACACTCTAATGTTGGCTTGCCTAGCAAGTGTGATGTTAGACGCCATCACGGCCCCGAGGGTGGGAATTCCGGATCGTAACAAGTTGGTATCAGAGCACTAGGTTGCCTAGGTCTTACAATTCACGAACAAGCTTGGTAGAGTCTGAGGGATCGGTACGGAGACGTCTATGCTTATCCCCCAGAGGCTACAGAGTTTAGGAACAATTTCACTTCTATTCTTCTCTGTCGTGCGATTTGATCTCTCAATGCTTATTGAACTCTCTACTCTTGTTCCTTTGCAGATGGCGAGAACACATACCGCTTCATCAACTGAGCAGCAGCCAGAACCCCCAGTGGCAGCTCTTACGAGGGGCAGAGGACGAGGCTGAGGCCGTGCTAGAGGCCGAGGCTGGGGCAGGGCTCAGCTCAGAGCTCTAGCAGCAGCACCAGTGGCGGAGCTCTGGTAGAGTTTGATCAGAAGGATCTAGCCCAGACCGTTCCAGCAGGACCAGCTCAAGTTCCAAAGGGGTTCATCGCCACCCCGGTACTTCAAGATGCTCTGGTCCATCGAGTGGGCCTCATGGAGAGTGTGGCACAAACCGGCACATTCCCTGTAGCACCAGCCGTCTCTCAGGATGGGGGAGGAGCATAGACTCATGCTACTCACACTCCGAAGTAGATGGCTCCCCAGTTTCAGACTCCAGTAGCTCAACCAGTTGGGGCAGTTCCGGAAGGTGTTGTAGCACAGACCGGTGGCGGATCAGCTATGTCTTCTGATGCCTTATTGAGATTGGACAAGTTCACCAAGCTCTTTCCGGTTCATCACAGTAGGGCAGCTTCTGAGGACCCACGGGATTATCTTGACCGTTGCCATGAGGTGCTGCGGAACATGGGAATAGTGGAGACCAATGGGGTCGATTTTGCTGCATTCCAGATGATAGGGTCCGCCAAGAGATGGTGGAGTGATTTTGTGTTGACTAGACGAGTTGGGTCGCGTGCTTTGACTTGGGACCAGTTCTCTTAGATATTTCTCGAGATGTTCCTTCCTGTTACACTGAGAGAGGACTATCGCAAGCCATTAGAGCGTCTCCAACAGGGCAATATGTTCATCACTCAGTACGAGACTCGCTTTGTTGATTTGTCCCGTCATGCTCTTCTTATACTTCTTACCAAGAGAGAGAGGGGGAGGAGGTTTATTCAGGGACTTGCTTAGCCTATCAGATTGTAGATGGCTAAGGAGACTGGTAGTGAGATTTCTCTCCAGGATGCAGCCAATGTGGCCTGACGATTGGAGATGGTTCTATCTCAGGGGAGTGGTCAGGGGTCTGACAAGAGGCCGTGTCACTCCGGTGGATTCAGCGGGGTCTCATCTGGAGGTCGAGGTACTTTTGGTAGGGGCCATCCGCCCAGGCCGTTTCATTCAGCACTTCAGACATCCCATGGAGCTTCAGGGAGTCGTGGTCCTTATGTACCTTCTTCGTGGAAGCTAACTTATAGTGCACCACCAGCTTCGATCAGAGCACCTCCTCTTCAGAGTTGTTATCGCGGTCAGTGTGCTCGACCGAGTCAGTCTCAGTTTCCACAGCCACAGTATCAGGAAGGATGTTTCGAGTATGGTGATTATGGGCATATCCGGAGGACCTACCAGAGATTATTGGGCGTCTCGCCACAGCAGCAGGGTTCTCGCCAGCACCGGGTGCGCCACCGCCCGCTTAGCCAGCTAGAGGAAGGGGTCAGGGAGCCAGAGGTAGAGGTCAGGTCGCTAGAGGTGGAGGTCAGGTCGTTAGAGGTAGAGGCCAGCCAGCAGGAGGCCGTCATAAGGACATGGTTCAGAGTGGTGGGGACCAGCACCGATGTTATGCTTTCCTAGCCAGGCCTGAGGCTGAGTCATCTGATGTTGTTACCACATGTACTGTTTTAGTTTATAGTAGAGATTCTTCATTTCTATTTGATCCAGGGTCTACATACTCCTATGTGTCATCTTACTTTGCTTCATATTTGGTTATGCCTCGTGATTCTCTGAGTGCCCCCATGTATGTGTCCACACCGATGGGGGATTCTACTGTTGTAGATCGTGTTTATCGCTTGTGTGTTATTATTGGGGGTCTTGAGACTAGCGTAGATCTCTTACTTCTCGATATGGTCGATTGTGATGTCATTTTGGGGATGGATTGGTTGTCACCTTATCATGCTATATTGGACTATCACGCCAAGACCGTGACCTTAGCCTTGCCGGGGTTGCCTCGACTAGAGTGGAGAGGGACTCCTGGTCATTCTACCAGCAGGGTCATCTCTTATGTGAAGGCTCGGCGTATGGTAGAGAAGGGGTGTTCAGTTTATTTGGCTTATGTTTGTGATTCTAGTGCGAAGGTTCCTTTCATGGATTCTGTACCAGTTGTTCGGGAGTTTCCAGAGGTATTTCCTGCAAACCTGTCGGGGATGCCACCCCACAAGGCTATTGACTTCTGCATTGATTTGGCTCCGGTCACTCAGCCAATTTCTATTCTGCCATACCGTATGGCCCCGCCAGAGTTAAAAGAATTGAAGGAGCAGTTGCAAGATTTGCTTGATAAGGGCTTTCTTAGACCTAGTGTCTCGCCCTGGAGCGCGCCGGTGTTGTTTGTAAAGAAGAAGGATGGATCGATGAGGATATGCATAGACTATCGGCAGTTGAACAAAGTCACCATCAAGAACAAGTACCCATTGACGAGGATGTGCATACTCTTAATCATTGAAACGTAATAGAAATTGGTTAATAACACTCTAATGTTGACTTGCCTAGCAAGTGTGATGTTAGGCGCCATCACAGTCCTATGGGTGAGAATTTCGGGTCGTGACATTATTTTTGGGCTGATTTTTCATGGCATTGAGAGCCCGAGAGACTGGAGAGATTGATGACTGAGTGAGGCCGAGGGCTTGATGGTGAGGATGTTTATGGGATCGGGTTGCACGCTGCAGCATGTTTTACTGATTTATGCCATATTGGCTTGTTATAGTGCCTGGGCTGAAGGAGCCCCTCCGGAGTCTGTATACACCTTAGTGACCGTAGGTACCTACTGAGAGCGAGTGTCGAGCGCAGAGTGATTGGGAGGATTGAGTGGATATAAGGACCGAGTGACTGTGAGATCTGAGTGGCTGTGAGGACTAAGTGAACTGATACTCTGAGAGTATGCATATGGTTTTGTCACTGAGTCACATCGCATTTGGCATGCACACTTGACATACAGGCATAGAGACGCATTTTACCTCATGATGTATGATATCATGTCTTAAATGACTTCTCACGCATATTGACATATGGGCGTAAGATGTATTTTATAATTGTTATCGGGAAAAAAATGAAATATATTATTTATTGTTGAAAGGATTTTTGGAAAAATTTATAGTTTTCAAACTTACTCATATTTTTGACGATTTTGGTAAAGGATTTGGTTTCACTAATACACTTGAAAAGCATGCCAATTATAGGAACTGTGAGGGAGCTGAACATTCTAGTTCGGAGATACTTCTTTTATTACTTGCATTATGTTATTATGAAATGTTGTTGGCTATTGGTGTCGGACCCGACCTTCGTTCCAACTTCTTACTTCAACCTAAGGTTAGATTTGTTACTTACCAGTACATGGGGTCGGTTGTACTGATACTACACTTCTGCAAATTGCATGCAGATGTTGGCTGTTGTTGTTGCTGTGTTCGATGGTTGCTGGATTTGAAGATGTACCTGCGTAAGTTTTGGTTGTAACTGCCTCTTGTTCATGGTAGTCGTAGATTTATAAAACTCTGTTTATATATGTACTTTTCAAATAGGAGATGTATTTACTTTATATCAGCTTTGTAAATTCTATTCTTAGAAGCTCGTGGTTTGTACTACTTGTCCATGGGAAAGGTATAAGATTTAGATAATTCCTTTGTTTAATCGTCTTTTTAATATTATTGAAATTGGATAGTTATTAGTTGGCTTATGTAGCAGGTTGGTTTAGCTGTTATCACGATTAGTGAATTTTGGATCGTGACACCTACGTATCATGTTGGGACATGAATCAGATCTTGCGTAGTTCGGGAAGATTAAACTTAAAGTAAATAAATTAACTCTTTCGTTTCTTACCTTTTATAAAACTCCGTCTATAAAAAGCTCCTAACAAGGAAAATATTTTTGGAGTTCTTTTTTTCTTGGGGGAGGGGGGGGGAGGGTAAATTTTCGAAAGAAAGACTTCTAAAGAAATTTTTTCATTGGATTTCAATTTGTTATTTTTTTGGGGAATTTTCAAAGAAAGACTTGTAAAGAAGAAAGAAAATATTTTTAGATTTTTGGTTATGATTTTTTTTCTTTTTTGAATTTTTGAAAAATGGGGGCCGGACCCGAAGAAGGTTGCTTACGTATCTCACGTCCGGTGAGAATAAGACCCGCGTAGTTCAGCCGATTTTCAAAATCGAAAAAATGTCATTTTTGAAAATTTGGACTCATTTTGTAACAAACTTCTAAAAAAGTTGGCAGGGTTTCAGGATTTTTCTCTCTTTTCTATTTTTTTTTTAAAATACATGGATTTTTAAGAACCGAATAAATTTTCTCTCTCCTATCTTCTCTCTCCTGTTTTTCTTGATTTTCTTTCCCTATTTTAGATGTCAGTCAATATGCACACTAGATCAAACAAATGCACAAGTAGCATGTGAGATGCATCAGTATGGTCATTTATTTTGGGGTATACCTATCCCAGACGGACCCAACTCATGTGTTGAGTCCCCAATGTCAAATGCACATGATGTAAACAAGCGTACCTACTAGGGATCCGGCATGAGGCTTTGTTCTTCTATGTTTAAACCTTAAGGTGTGGTGTTCTAGACAAGGCTTACCCGAGCGGACAACTCGAGCCGGAAGGGGGCAGCGTACAGGGAATACAGAAGCTTCACTACGGGTCTGATCGTCATTCTAGAATCGGGGTTACGACACTCTAACAGAAAAGAAGCCACGCCAGCGTGCGCTTTCCAGAAGATTTAGAAGACTCAGAGAGAAGAGGAGTGTCGTAACAGTTTATATATAGATCACGATAATATTAAAGCGGTAAAGAGCGGCAATTAGCATATTAGGCCCAAACATGTAATATCAGACAATTACAAGGAAGCCAAGTAGATTCAAAGCTCGAATTCTGAACCCTGAACCAGAAGTTCTGGGTTCGTTTCCCCAGCAGAGTCGCCAGAGCTATCACATCTCCTTTTTTCCTAGGGGATAGGAGTTTTTCCACTCTAAGTGACATTATTGAAAAGGGGTTGATTTTTAATTTTAAGAGTCGCCACTTGAATTATTTACTTCTGGTGTTCCTAGTCATCGATTTACTTTGAATCCCAATATAAGGAAATTTGAATCTATTTATGGTCCGCAAACACAGAAGACCTGTAAGAAATTCTACTATCCCGGGAGAAGGTATGAGGCACTCCCGGATTCCGTGGCTTTAGCACGGTCGCTTAAAAACACACTTGGCTTAATTATCATATTATTACATATTTTGAGACTTACGTGCATTTTTACATTTTACCGCTTTTAATCATGTTTTAAGTAATTATTGAATTTGTTTGAAACAAGCAACGATGTGGCGCACAT
This sequence comes from Nicotiana attenuata, assembly GCF_001879085.1. NCBI lineage: Eukaryota > Viridiplantae > Streptophyta > Magnoliopsida > Solanales > Solanaceae > Nicotiana > Nicotiana attenuata. Next base: position 421,521 of record NW_017670579.1, on the reverse strand, counting down.
GTTGTTTTGTACATATTGAAAATCACACCACGTGAAACGCACCCGCGAATTACAACATGCTTATTATTATTACTTATGGAAGTTGAGATATCAAGTCACATAAATGCGCACTTGAATTTTGAAGTTAAGTATCACAGTTGTTCCACGGAAACCGAACCCACAACTGTGACGATTATTTATTAAACACGCCTAAAGCAACTAGCGATATTCAAATCATTCTCTCTCAATTAATTTGAGATTGTTATAAAGTCATGAGGTATGGATATTGTTGTGGAGAAAATGAAGTAAATTAATTATGGAAAAAGGTAGGTTAGCTTTTGTGCTTCGAACTGTCAACATTGGGCCACAACATTCATTTGGCCAAGATCCGATTCTTTTGATGTCACCCTACACGTGAAAGAAAACATTTCCAACTATTTTCCAAAGATCAGTTAATCCAATTCTTCTCAATTTTAACTGAGTAAACCCCACGGCCCCTTATTCATTTAATTCAATTAAACACTAATCCACTAAGCTAATTAGCTGGTTCAAGAAGTCAACCATCAGGAAACAATCAAACGAACCATAATATCTAACAAATAAATATCATCATTAATATAAGATATCAATTCAAAGGAAATAAATTGTGCACAGAAAAGACAAAATAGAGCAAACCAGCACTGGCACAATATTAAAGAAACAGTAATTTAAAGAAAGGATGGATCTTGATTCGCTGATGTTTCTCCAAATTTGATTAAACAAACACTTTGAATAAACTTACAGCAACAATGTGTTTGAAAACGAAAAGGGACCGCAATTGATGTCGGCAATCTCCAACGATACTCGCCGGACCTCGATGTAATGACACGATCGGTCGTTTGAGATTTAGCATTCAATTCAGTGGTTTGAGACTTTAAGTAGCTTCATATTATGTATTATGACTTGCATCGATAGTTGGTTTTGATTTTCAAGCGATTCGAGATTTATTTGAAACAATGATTCTCGTTTTAGAAGCTTTAAGTTGGAAGAGTTGACCAAGGTTTGACTTTTGGGTAAACGGACTCGGAATCGGGTTTAAGTTATTCCAATAAGTTTGTATGATGAATTTGGACATGTCCACAAAGTTTGGTTAAATTCCAACGTGTTTTGGATAAGCTTGGGTTGTATGGTGATTGTTTTCGGTTTTGACGTCGATTTAAGCATAAAGGTTACCATATTGAGCATACGGCCTTTGATTCAAGTTTCGACTAAACCATTATATTCGTATCGTAATTTTTGAACCATAGCAATTGAAATCATCAAGTTTGACATTGTATGTAGAATTTATGGTCATTTCACTAAGAATTGCCAAATTTTCCAGATTAATTACGAAATTGCCCATTGAATTCGTATTTAATAATCTGCACTATTTCTAAATATTAAAACCAACATATCTCCTTCATTATAAGGTCAAATGGAGTGATTCAAAAGTCTAACTTGACTGGAATTTCACGAAGAATTCGTTGGAGGTATCAAAAGAGAGTTTTGGGATAATTTAGCACAAAAAACGAGGCAGAATAGCTGGCCATTTTTGGCTATTAGTATTGTTGGAGTTTTTCTCATCTTGAAAGTTGGTAATTCGGAGAATTCAAGGATGTTCTTCAAGTTTTTTCTATGGAGTAAGTTCTAAACCGTAACCTAAGTGTTTTTCCTTGATTCATTCCCTTGTTTTAAGCTTTAAACCAAAATTTTAATTGGAAACCCTTTTAATTCTTTAAATCAAGCCCTAGGGCTATGTCCTAAATTTTAAAAAATGAAAATGAGTTAGAGGCGTTTATTTCTCGATTCCTTTTGGGATTTTGTTCTCCTATATTAGGAGAACAACATACTTGAATTTGGCATGTTTTGGAGGAGTATTTCGGGAGATATGGGACCCAACTAGTGTGGTTTGGACTCTTGGGTTATGAACATCTAAGAGCAATATTTTGGCGTATAGGTTGAGCTATCGGACTCAGATTGAGTTGGTTTTCATTCATGTGAGCTTGTATTCGTTCGGGCTTCACTCGGGTAAGCTTGGATTCAAAATCCAATGCGGGTGCGGCGTTGGCTTTTATTGACTTTTTGGTTGACTTTGGGGTTTTGATTAAAGATTTGACCTTTATCGATTGGGTTTTTTACCTTTGGCATTATTTGATGTTCTTGAGTTACTTTTGACTAGTTTCACGTGTTTGAAGGTCGGTACGCGCGGGATGACATTTCTAGATTATTATTTGGCTTGCTCGGTATTGGATTCGGCTTGTTCGAGGTAAGTAACACTTCTAAACTTGGTGTTGATGGTATGAATCCTTGAACATACAAGTTATGTGTTTGGTGTCGAGGTGACACACATGCTAGGTGACAGGCGTGTGGGCGTGCACCATGTGAATTATGACTTGGTTGATTCTATGATACTGTCTAGTTACCTAATCTTGTTTCTATCCATGAAATTTTTACGTGTTAGAGAAATTGAGCTATGAATCATGTTACAAATTATATTTAAGCTATATGCTTATTCTGTTGGGACCCAATGAGGTCATCTCTGCTGTTGAGCTATTTTCTTAAATTGTAATTTCATACGTAGTCATATTCATTCATTCGTATATGATATCTCAGTGTCTATTATCCTTTGTTGTGACATCATGTTATTATTATTTGGGTTTGATTAGCATGAAATTTGTGAGCCCGAGAGGCTGGAGAGAATAATGACCGAGTTAGGGCCTGAGAGCCATGTCGTGAGAGATATTATGGATCGGGCTGCACACCGCAGCAGGCCATAGTGACTTTATATATATTATTATATAGATCGGGTTGCACGCTGCAACAGGCCTTATAGGCTTTATTATTATTGATGGGATTGGGTTGCACGCCGCAGCAGGTTTTATTGATTCATGATGGGATCGGGCTGTACGCTGTAGAAGGCCATGTTGGCTTATATTAGCGCTTGGGCAGGATCCGCCCCTCCGAAATCTGACATACCAGCAGTAAGCGCAGGTACCAGTGTCGAGTGATTGAGTGTACCGAGTGAGCGAGTGTACCAAGTGATTGAGTGTGAGACACTGAGATTGAGTACTCTAAGAGTGTGAGTACATGAGCTCATCACCATGATGCATCACATTTGACAAACATACTTGGCATGTTGGCATAGAGATGCATTTCCTCATGTTACACGGTTTTGTGACATTGCACGTTGACATGTAGGCATAGAGATGTACTTTCCTCATGCTGTCTTAGAATGAAATATCTTATCTGTTTTTGAATGTTTTTGTAATCACAGTTTTCAGATTTACTCTTATTTTGGTGATTTCGGTGAAAGATTTGGATTTTATCGTTATACCTAAAAAGCATACCTATTTTCCGTAATTGTGAATGAACTGAGCATCATATATTTAAGTTATTGCTTGTATTGCTTTTAGCTTATTATTATGAGTTGTTCTTGGCTATTGGTGTTGGACTCTGACCGTTGTCCAAGCTCGTCACTACTTTCAACCTAAGGCTAGGTTTGTTACTTATTGAGTACATAGGGTCGGTTGTACTGATACTATACTTCTGCACCCTTGCATGCAGATTTTGGAGCTAATGTTGTTGTGTACGACTGAAGCTGGCATTGAAGATGTACCTACGTTCCAGTTATAGCTGCCTCTTGTTCTCGATAGCTTTAGATTTATTAATATTTTTATGTACGTTTCGAACAGATGATGTATTTATTTCATACCAGCTTTGTAAACTCTAAGTCTTAGAAGCTCATGATTTGTACTACCATTCCTTGCTGAGTTGTATAAAATTCAGTTATTTCTTGACTCTTATCATTATCATTGTATTATGATTTATTGTTAATTGGCTTACATAGCAGGTAGGGTTAGGTGTCATTTTGGGTCGTGACACTCGACCCAAGAGAAAGCTAGCAATGACTAACGACGTTGCTGTTTATAGGTGTTTTACCATGGCTATGCTGCTGTATTTTCAGTTGAAAATTCAGACTATTTCGAGGTGCGACACAGCTGCGTTTTTAGGGATTGTTTCAGCTGCTTTGGCTTGGTTTTGGGTAGTATTAGAGTTGTATTTCGAGGCTGTTTGCAGCTGGTCTTTGCTGCTGTTTTAGGAGGTTGTTCGGGGGCTATTTCGGGGTCATTTTGGACGGAGAAGAGGGCTGGTTTAGGGGTGATATTTTCAGCTGGTTTGGGGGTGGTTTGAGGAGTGGTTTCAGCCAGTTTTCGTGGCCATTTGGTGGTGGATTTTGGGGTGAGTTTTTTGAGCTCTTTTTGGGCTGGTGTTTCTGTTGGGTTTGGGGCTGATTTTCATGGCTTTTCAGGGCTGTTTTGTTGGTTGTTTGGAGCTAGAATTTAGACTGGTTTTAAAGTTGAACTGTTGTTGCGTTTTTGCACATGTTGCAGCTAATTTTCAATGGATTAAAGAAGCTTTACGGACTAACCTTCATGGCTGAAAAATAGAGTTTTGTGTGGAGTGTTTAAGGGTGATTTAATGGAGGTGTTTTGTTACATGGTTGAGAGCTACTGTTTGTTTGGTTGAGGGAGAAGGTTGCTATGGTTGTGTATTGGGCGAGCCATTTGGAGAAGAAGGCTGCATGTGCCTCTTTTGCTTAGCTTCCTCTAGGTTTTTCTACAGTCCTCTACTCGTTTCCCCCATTTCTCTCGTGTTATGAATGTGTAAGTGGCCAATTGAGATTGGTTCTTTCATTTTATAGTATTTTCTTTTCTTCATAACAAATAAAAAAAATAAGCAGTAAACTAAATAAAATTATATTTTTGGGAACTTTTCTTTATTTGTAAATGAAAGTGAAACTTATACTGAAAATGTGACTATTTTTTAATCATTCTTAATTTTCTTAAATAAAATCTATAAAAGGTCAAATGAGTGCAAAAATATATAGATTAAACTTAAAATATATTTACATACTAAAAAGTGATGATATATTCAAAAATGGTCAAAAATTAGGTGCGCACAAGTAAAGACTAGTATATTATACTTACCCGTTTTAGCTATTTTTTCCCTTGGTAATAGTGTAGACTCATAGTGAGTTGTGTGTTCGGATGGCTTGTGGGATACAGGTGACCTTTCCCCGAATTGGGCTTAGTCGCATGCCCTATCTGTGGGATATTAACCAGATGCCCATTAGAGGGGTTCTTGGGCCGGTCTATCCTTTGTTGACTAGTCCAATGTGAACCCAAATCAGGAGGCCTAACTGAGTTAACTTGGGCCTGTCCTATTTGACCCGTTGGGGTTCCAGCCCTGCTATCCCCCTCCCCATAGTTTCTTCATAAGACAATGAACTTACCTGGTTCCGGCGAGAATGGTCTGCTTTTCGTTCCACTGTCCGGTGCCGCTAGGTGCTTTTGCTTTAGGGGTTGTGTTGCCTTCGCTTTCCGTCTCGTCTGCCTTGGGAACTCCATTGTTATCCAGTTGTTTCACTCGTGTGCTTCAAGAGTCGCCATTGATGTTTCCGGTTTCTCTCTTGTTTCCGATGTTGGTTGTAGAGGGCATTTCTTGGTTAGATGCCCAATTCTCCCACACCTCTTGCACAGGATCCTTCCACTTCATACTCAATTTGTTGCCTATGATCCCCGATTACCACAGAAGTCCTAAGGGGTACATCAATGGGCACTTGTATGCAGATCCGTGCATATCTACCTCTAAGGGTCACAGAAGTGCAAGTATCAATTTTCAACAATTTTCCAACCTTTTTCCCTACCCGTTCTAGAATTTTCTTTTCATGGAACATAGTAGGGAGTTGGGGCAGCCGTAAGGCTAGCAAACGGTCCGGGCCCGGTCCCAAACGGGCTTCGCGGTACAGGCTTAAACGGTCGGGGCTTAAACGGACCCAGTCTTTGTGGGCCGGGCTTAAACGGACCCGGTCTTCGTTGGCCGGGATTAAACGGACCCGGGCTTCATGGGCGGGTGTAACCAGATCAGGACCGGGGCCGTGTAGTAATGGTCCCGGGCTATGAGGGCCGGGCCCGGTCCTAAACGGGCCTAAGCGGGCCTTGACTATTTTTTTTATTTTTTTATCTAAGGCAATTTCTTGTGAATTATATAACTTATATATATTATATATACTATATCTATATCTATAAATATATATATACTTTATACATTGCTTAAATGTGTGTGTATATATATATATATGTGGGGCTATTTATTTGTTTAAATTTTTTATCTAAGGCATTTTCTTGTAAATTATATTATAGAATTGTGACTTATAAATTTTTAATTCAATTTAAAATACAAAATATTGTAAAAAGATATTCAAAGGAATGTGTTGTAATTTTTATTATTATAACATTAAGAAAACATGGCCCAATCTTTCTTAGCTTCCCCCCCCCCCTCCCCAATGGAATGAGCACAACCAAGGTGCTAATACCACCATTGAGAAGAAAAAGAAACTAATCAAGATGTGCCAAAATACAAGTTACATATTAATTTTACATGGTATCTCTTACAAATTTCATAAATCCATCAAGGTTCGGAGGAATTTCCGTTGGTAGTGGTGGAAAAGAAGCTTGTTCATCACCGCTTCCGGGCAAAGCTGCTTCCTCTGCAAGTTCAGCTAGCATTTCTTTGTAAGCTTTGTCTACCTCTGGTTGTGATTCAGCAAGTCCAAAATTTCTTCGTTCCGAACGGATCCAATCTCTGAAAAGTACTGATTTTTCCAAGCTCTCCCTCATAGACGCTCTATAATCACCGAGTTGTAGTCTTGCTTGACTGAAAACGCTCTCCGATGCCACTGTTGAAGCTTGAATGGTTAAAATGTCTCGAGTCATCCTTGAAAGGACCGGAAAGTGTTTTTCTTTGCCCTTCCACCATTCTAAAAGATTAAATGAGCCGTCGGGATTCTCCTGCTCAAGTCCCTGTGACAAATAAACTTCAAACTCATTTAGTTGTGAACAATCACTAGTGGTACAACCTTGAGAACCCCTGAACTCGGTCCAAGAAGTAAGTGTTCTTACTCCTGCAGTTCTTTTAGATGATTGAGAACTAGAAGAAGAAGGAGTTGGAATATTTGGTCTAGTATTATCTAGTGCAATTTGATAAGCACTATAAATAGTTAGAGTATTTATTTTAATTGAGGCTTGTGCATCCGAAAGTGTAGAGAACTCCTCAGGTGCAAGTGCTAAACCATTATAAATAGATCGATACCAATATTGAGGACCACCTCATTTCATTGTATGATTTAACAAGGCAGCAATACCATAAATAGGGGGAATAGGAAAAAAATATTTTTTAAATTTCTTTCTCATAGAATCAATAGCTACTTCATAAATTTCCCCACCCTCTGAAAAATGAGCAAACAAATTTGCAACATCTGCAAGATAAACTAAACAGTTCGAAATAGTAGGATAGTATTGCCCAGAAAATTCATTTGTAGCAACATGAAAGCTTTCTAAAAAATCTACAAGCATTTTAACATTAGCCCAATCCGCATTTGTAAGGTGCTCATCATCATCACTTACATGAGCATTAAACGTTGAGTTTATGGGGTTTCTATATTCATATGCAACAACTAAACTTTCATACGTGTAATTCCATCTAGTTGGACAAGCTTTAGGAACATTTCTTTTTCTTAGGCCAAATTCATCGCATCTTTTAAAATATTCTCTAAGTCTACTTCTACGGTTTGAATAAAAAAGCCAGTTAAGAGCCATTTTAACCTTTTCGATTTCAACATTTAAAATTCTCATACCATCACCCACAATTAAATGGTAAATATGACAAATACATCTAACATGAAAAATGCTAAATGCAGGATTTAGTGTTGTGGTAAGCAAGGATACAATATTAGTGTTACTAGTAGCATTATCCATTGAAATTGATATTATTTTATCACTAATGCAAAAATATCTACAAATATCCGTAACAGTGCTAGAAATAAATTACCCTGTGTGACGTGAATTAATTATTCTATAAGCAATAATGCGCTTTTGCATTATCTAGTCCTCATCAATCCAATGACTTGTAACAGTAAGATAATCACAGTCATTACTACTTCTATGAATATCAGTGGTAATAGCAACACGACAATTAATATGAGTAAATAAATAGCGCAAATATTGTTCATATTCATGTTTATATTTATAAATATCGCTCTTTACGGGTGCGCGAGGTCATTTTATAAGTAGGATTAAAAAATTTTTTAATATAATGCACAAAGTGGGGGTTAGACGGAAAACTGTTGGATAAGCACATAACAGTAACCATTTTTTCCAATTATTCCCTATCTTTTCTTGGGTCATAATATAAAATACCATCGGTAACAGTGTTAATTCCCGGTTGAAATTGATTTGACCCGGTACTAGTGTAACACCCCAAACTTTAGACGGAGTCCCACATCGGCAAATCACAAGAGGGTTGCTGGGTATATAAGTTAACAAGCCTTAGACCCTAGTGACGCGTTTTAAACCCGTGAGGGCCTAGACCCAGAGTGGACAATATCACTAGCGGGCTGGGCTGTTACAAATGGTATCAGAGCCACTCTTATGTCAGCCATGTCGATGGTGGGTCAGAGTTTAACTGAGTTTAGGCAAATCCCGGTTAGGCGGGGCAAACCTCAGTGCTAATTCTAGGCGAATCCCATGCGATGGGGCAAACCTCAGCAATTTCTGAAAGTTTGTTTTAACTCTATCTATCTGCAAAGCATAGTAGGTTCCAACTTGGGATTAAGGAGAAGGGTTCTCAGCATAAAAACAAATATGACCTTGATGATTCCTTTGAAATTTTTAATTTATTAAGAGAGCAGAATGGATAGAGAATTTATATAATCGATCCTAATTAGCTTGTGATTGAGCAAGACTCGATCCGTGCTTGATAATAGTTTCTGTTTCTTAACCTCTTTTTTTTTATTAGAATGGTATCACTTGCATTTTTTATTATTTGGAGTAAATGGACAGTGGTTCAGACACGTGAGTTTCTATAAGAATTGAGGCATTCTTTAATTATTGGTTCCGTTAGTTAATTTTAACAGTATGCATAAATGTTTGGAGCAGTTTTTCTTAGGGTGAATTCTTGTTTCTTTAACTGCTTTAGATGCCTATACGTTGTTATCTATTTGGTGATTGGTTTGGCCATATGAAAATTGTTTCGAATGATTATTGAGGTTGCGGGAATTGGGAAGTTTTAGCCCATCGGCGATTAAAAATTGCTCGCATGTTTACGAATTGAGGTGCGATGTGCCGAACAAAAGTGACAATTGCATGGCCTTCGTTTTAATTTTGAATTGATCCTTAAAACTCGAGGCGTGCCATTTAGCAAATTCCATGGCCCTCGCAAAGCCCAAATGCATAGTTATTTTAGGCGCGTGTTTAATAATATTATCTTCCTAAACTCGGGTGTGCATTTCATGTGACCCAAATCCAAATCCTAAAACGTTGAATAAAATGTGTTTTAGACTGCGGGTGCATTTCATGTGACGCAATCCAAAGACATGTTTTAGACGACGTTCAATTTTCTTAAAATTAATTGAAAGCGGTAAATAATTTAAAATTGCACTATAGTTTGAACATGTATAAAAAATCAGATTTTTAGCCAATTATAATAATTTAAGCGACCGTGCTAGAACCACGGGATCCGGGGGTGCCTAACACCTTCCCTTGGGTCAACAGAATTCCTTATTCAGAATTTCTGGTTCGCAGACTCCAATTGGGAAGTCGAATTTTTCCTCGATTTGGGATTTAAATTAAAACCGGTGACTTGGGACACCAAAAGCCAATCCTATCCCAAGTGGCGACTCTAAAAAAATAAATAAATAATCCCATTTCGAATAATGTCACTTTAAATGGAAAAACTCCCTTATACATTATCAACTTCCTTACATTTCCTTGGGGATAGTGTTAAAAAGGAGGTGTGACAGCTCTGGCGACTCTGCTGGGGATACGAACCCAGAATTTTCGGTTCAGGGTTCAAGAATTCGAGCTTAGTATAAGTTGTTATATTTGGCTTTAATTTGATTTTTCTACATGTTCCATGCTATATGTGCTAAATGTTTTACCGCTTTGATATTTGTTGAAATTGTATATATAAACTGTCGCGAATCCCTTCCTCTTTCTGAGTCTTCTACATCATGGAGAAGGGTGCACTTCGTGTAGCTTCTCTTCTGTTTAGAGTCTTTTCCCCATTTAGAACGAGGTTTGGATAAGTTGCAAAGCCGGCGGAGCTTCTGTATCCCCGGTACGCCCCTCGGCTCGAGTTGTCCGCTCGGGTAAGCCAGGTCTAGACCAATAAACCTAGGGTTAAACCTAGAAGAACAAAACCTCATGCCGGATCCCTAGTAGGACATTTGTTTGCATCATGTGCATTTGACTTAGGGGACTCAACACAGGAGTTGGGTCCGTCTAGGACAGGTGACCTGAAATAAATTGACCATCCTGATGCATCTTATGTGCTACTTGCGCATTTATTTGCTCGGCTTTGCATGTTGACCGGCTTGTCTAAATGAGTGAATTATGAAAATAAGCAGTGTTAGGACTAAGTTAGGGTGACCATTTGTTTTGAAAAAACCACAATGCCCAAATAGTACCGAAATGCCACCGGATTTTGAAAAATGAAAAAAAAATGAAAAAAAAAAGAAAACATAGAAAAAAAAATTGTTGGTCAAAATAGTTTTGATTTTGGCAAATCTGCCCGAACTACGCGGGTCTGATTCTCACCGGATGTGAGATACGTAGGCAAACCTCATCGGTTCCGACCCTAATTTTACAAAAAATCCAAAAATATTTTCTTTCTTTAGAAATCTTTCTTTAGATAATTTTTTAAACAAAGAAAAAAACAAAAAAAAAAGAAGTTTTTAAAACTAAAAAACAGTTTCCTTCTTTCTAATGTCTTTCACAAAAATCAAAATCCAAAAATACAGGTTTCCTTCATTTTGAAGTATTTTTCCAAAAATCCAAAAAGAAATCAGAAACAAAAATCCAAAAATACTCTTTTCTTCTTTAGAAGTCTTTTTTTGTAAATGTCAATAAAAATATTGAAAATTGAAGTCCAAAAATATTTTTGCTTTTCTCTAGAAGTACTTTTGTAAATAAATAAAAGCTCAAAAATTCAAAACATTTTTAAAAAAAAAAAAGTCTCCCTTTCAAAAATTAAGAGGTTACATCCAAAATCCAAAAATATTTTCTTTTTTCTTTTTTCTTAGAAAAAGAGAAAACAAATGAAAACTAAAACAAAAAGTATTTTCTTTCTACTTTAAAAATTCTCAAAGTTCAAATAAAAAAAAAAGAAATTTTTAGAAGTCTTTCTTTCAAAAATAAAGTCACATCGAAATCCAAAAAAAAAAACATTCCCTTTCTTCTTTTAAAGCATTTTTAGAAAATTCAAAAAAAAAAAAAGAAAGAAAACTAAATTTTCAAAAAATTAAAAAAGAACTATTTGTGCTTTTCATTGTCTGAGTTTTATAAAAAGAAAAAAAGAGTTAGTTTGCTCAATTCCCAATTTTGCCAGAACTACGCTGGTTTGATTTCACCGGATGTGAGATACGTAGGCAACCCTCATCGGGTCCAACCACCCTTTTGCAAAAATAGCCAAAAATACCAAAATTTTAATTTTTTGTCAAATAAATCGGGTGATGCCATTCTTGTTTTAAAATAAGCCGAATGTCCCCAAAAGGGCGTCGGAAGGCTGTTTTTGCAAGAACAGCCAGCCTGAGTCATTTTTAAATGGTTAGCGGGCACAGCCTTAAAATCTCCCTCCCGGAAGTGTCGAAAGGCCGTATCCGCAAAACCAAGTCCTTGTTTTCTAGATAAAGAAAAGTTTGCAAAAATAGCCACTTTTTCCTTTTAAGTCAAAATAAGTCATTAAAATACTCCTTAGATGTCTTTCTTTCATAAATAAAAAATATAAAAAAAAAATACAAATTTTGAAAATTGAGTCCGAAAAATATTTTTGCTCAAAAATCCAAAAACATTTTCATAAAAGTCCCTCTTCCGAAAATTAAGAGGCAACTTTCAAAATCCAAAAAAAAAAATATTTTTCTTTCGTGTTTAAAAAATAAATGAAAATTCAAACAAATATATTTCTTTTTACTTCTAAAATTCCCAAATTTCAATAAAACGAAAAGGTAGAAGTCTTTCTTTCAAAAATTAAAAAGAAAAATCAAAATCAAAATATCTCCCTTTTTCCTTCTAAAGCATTTCTTTCAAAAATTCAAAAAAAGAGTTAGTTTATTTACCTTATTTGCAAGAACTACGCTTGGTCTGATTCATGCGGGGTCATGATACGTAGGCAATCTCCATAGGATTCGACCGTAACCCTAAGAAAAAAAAAAGAAGAAATACGAGGGGAGGAAATAAAAGAAGAGAAAATAGAAAAAGAAAAGCCGGGATGACGCATGCAACCGTTGCAAACATGTAGACACCCAGTTAACTGTATAGGTGCATCACACCCAAATGTGCGATTACCTATCTGTTACTTGTCTCAAACTAACCGTGTGTTGCTGTCAATTCCACCCTAGCTTTTAGAAACGGTGGTTGGTTGTGGTAAGCTGGCATCGCATCAATACTTTACCAGATCGAAAGGAAGTGTGGAAATGTCTACAGAAATGACTTTGCCCGCAGTTCCCATCTCTGAGGACAGCCCCATCTCGGGGATCCCGGCATCTGAGTCTATCACAACTGAAGAGAACCGAATACTACGTCTCCGACTCATGGAGATGTGGGACGCATGGACCAATGGAAGGGAGCCTCCAAGCGCCATCCCTGGATTTCCTGAACTATTCCCTAGATCTGAGGGTACCTCCAATATCCCCATCAGTCACCCTCATACTCCGTTGGGACAGCCTACCATGACCGCTCACTTCGTCGGAACACCTTCTGAGGTCCGCCCCCAGGTGTTCCCAGCAGGAGTAGCTCCTAACATCTTCACTGCTCCACCATGCTCTGCTACAACACAACCTTCACTGCCAAGGCCCGCCTTTGATCCCTCAGCTTTCACCTTCCAAAACCCGGTCTTTCCGGTGGATCTTCCTCAATATCCCACATATAATTACCTCTCAGCCACCACCCGTTTTGACGCTTACGCCAGGACAACGATCAAACTCCCGAAAGCTCTTGAACAAGATGAGATGGCAAAAACGAAATGAGAAACGTCTTGAAAACAGAGTTTAAAACGAAATAATGCAAAGGTTTGAGTAGGCAAAAAATGGTGTTTCTTAATACTAGAGTGTTTCGTAACTCTCTACGTAGAGTATGGGCTTATGCTCCCTCCTACCTAACGTTCGCGGGTCCATTCGAAAAGTCGTCTCCAAAACCCGTTTTCGCTTCCGGCCGTTCCAGGTCCCACTACGTGACCCTAAAAGTACCGTAAAAACCTAAAACGTTTACCCCGAAATTTCCCCCAAAAACGGTAAAACTACC
>NW_017670579.1:400475-408159 GCF_001879085.1 Nicotiana attenuata | reverse complement strand
ACTATTCCCTAGATCTGAGGGTACCTCCAATATCCCCATCAGTCACCCTCATACTCCGTTGGGACAGCCTACCATGACCGCTCACTTCGTCGGAACACCTTCTGAGGTCCGCCCCCAGGTGTTCCCAGCAGGAGTAGCTCCTAACATCTTCACTGCTCCACCATGCTCTGCTACAACACAACCTTCACTGCCAAGGCCCGCCTTTGATCCCTCAGCTTTCACCTTCCAAAACCCGGTCTTTCCGGTGGATCTTCCTCAATATCCCACATATAATTACTCTCAGCCACCACCGTTTGAGCTTACGCCAGGACAAGATCAAACTCCGAAAGCTCTTGAACAAGATGAGATGGCAAAAAGAATGAGAAGTCTTGAACAGAGTTTAAAGAATATGCAAGGTTTGAGTGGACAAAATGGTGTTTCTTATACAGAGTGTTTCTACTCTCATGATATGGCTTATGCTCCTCCACCTTATGCGGTCATGAATGCTCAACCCTTTGCTCGGCCTCAGCCACATGCCAATAGAAACCAAGTTCCATTCCCAAGAAATCAGCCTCCCCACCAAAACCACTATAACCCCCGACCTCCGCAGAATAACTTTCCTCCTCGGGAACCACCCAGGAGACCAAAATTTACCCCAATTAGTGAATCTTACTCTAGTCTATTCCCGAAACTTGTCCAAATGGGTCTACTACAGCCGGTCCCTCAAAACAGACAAAACCCGGCATCGCCTGCCTACAGAGCTGGTGTCAGGTGTGCATACCATTCAGGGGCAGAGGGCCATCATACAAATGACTGTTGGACTCTGAAACAAGCGGTGGAGAACTTAATAGAGCAAGGGAAAATTGTGTTGAGAGATGAGGATGTCCCAAATGTGACCAATAATCCGCTGCCCGCTCACAACAACGGGCCAATAATCGGGATGATCTGTGAGGACAGAGAATTCGATCCAGCCTTAAAAGCTATAATTGCTATTGCCGATGCAGAAAGAAAGCCCGAGGTGGCCCCGAAGCAAGAGAAAGGGGAAAAGAAGAGCAAAATCACCAAGACAGAACCAGAAAAGAAAGCTGATTTGAAAAAAGGAACACAAATGTACGTACCCAAGCAAGCCTATGTGGTACGGGGGACAATCAAACCACCTCGGCTGAGTGAGCCAGTGGTTATTGGACGCGTACCACAGAAGCCTATGACGAACCCTGCTGCGGTACCATGGAATTATCATCAGACGATGGTTACGTACAAGGGTAAAGAGATCTTGGGAGAGCTGTTAGAAAACCCCCCTATTGAGAAATATTCAAATGTAGAGGAAGTAAACAATGCCACCAGAAGGTTTTTCCCGCCTAAGAAGCTTGTGAGTGCTGAGGAAGCAGAAGTGTTCTTTCAAAAAATAAAAATGGCCGATTATGAGGTGGTGCATTTGTATGAAACTTTTGTCAAGACTAAGTACAGTAAAGAGGAAGATGATAAGGTTTTCACGGCTGAAGAAATTGAGGAAATACATGGGGCAATGAGGAAAATGCTCTACGAAACCCACATGGTCCAGCCGGGAGAGGGCACTAGCACCGCTGAGGTGCTATACATGGGACCAAGAGCCAAGCTTCAAAACTGGAAGGCTACGCCATTCCTGATCAGGCGGGAGTCCCGGTAGACCCGTCCTGCTACTTTTTCTGCATCCCGAGTTATTCCAGGGTGTAACTCGGATGTTTCCTGTAGTTTCTTGTCTTTAAATTCCCGAATGTGAACCCTGTTATCTTCAAAATTCCAAAAAATGAAATCAAAACTTCGTTCATTTTTCTTTCTGATTTTGCTATTTTTCTCCTTTATTTTCTTTTCTTTAGTTCTAATAATGCAGCTTTAAATAACATGACATGCTTGCGGACTTCATGCCTAGACCCCAAAACGCTGTCAGATTTCGAAATCATGAATCAAGAGTCGGAATGAAAAGAAGGTAACCTAGAGGAAATAAAACAAAGAATTGGAACAATTGAAGGAAAATTGGTTCGCGGATTGGAAAGGTCATACATTATAACAAAAGAGTGTGATGTACTCAGGGCACCTCCGGGCAGTTGTACCAACAAATGATGGCCCGCCCTTACAACAAGAAGGTGTGTCCCAGAAATTTTGAAGTAGGACAACTCGTGTTAAGACGCATTCTCCCTCGTCACCAGGAAGCCAAAGGAAAATTGGCTCCTAACTGGAAGGGTCCATACATAATCCGGAAGATATTGCCAAGAGAAGCACTGTATTTGGGGGATATCGAAGGAAATGATCCTGAAGCAGCAGTCAATGCAGATGCAGTAAAAGGTATTACGTCTAGGCCTCCTGTGGTGACGGCTTTTGTGCAATTGAGATGACGAAGGCTTTTCTTCTCGCTATCCAAACACTATTAACCCTTCGTAAACCCATTTGAGCCGGTTTCCCTTCTTTGGCTACCCTCTTTGGAACCCGGAAGTATGAAAAGAAAAGAAAAAGAAAAAGAAAAAGAAAAAGAAAAGAAAAAGAAAAAAAAAAAGAAAAAAAAGAAGAAAAGGAAAAGAAAATATGATGGAAAAAGAGAAAAAGAAAAAAAAAAGAAAAAAAAGAAAATATGATATGATGAAAAAAAAAATTATTTTCCTGAACTACGTTTGACTTGATTCCGAAAGGATACGTAGGCAGCCTCTCTCTGGGGTTCAGTCACACCAAAACAAAAATCTCAATTTCCCCAAAAGATGAAACTGGGGCAGATGATATAATGGTTCAGCCATGAGTCCACCGAAACGGTTCCAAAGTTGTAGTTTCGCCCAAAATTCCTTTTACCCCAAAGACCTCGTCCAAGTCCTTCCGATCAATTGACAAAGGCGTGGGAATTGAAAAGCAACATTGTTGGAAACTGGTATAGTCCAAATTGAGAGAAATAAAATGAGAGAGTCTTATCGGTGAAAACCTTCGGGTACCATAAGGCGACGGTGAGAAGAGAAATTGAAAATGAGAGAGTCCGTTGGGTGAAAACTCGCAAAGAGCACTATCGGACGACGGTGAGAAGAGAAATGAGAGAGGTCGATTGGTGAAAACCCGCAAAGGGCGTTGTCGGCCGAAAAGAAGACATCTCACCACTAAAAGAGTCCTGGCAAAGTTCCCTGGTTTTTGAAATACGGATCAATGAGTTCACAAGAAGCTGGAAAGTTTGTGTGGGTCGGGCATCCAGTCCAAAAAGTATGTCATGTTCATTTGAAGCCAGCATTCACAACTCAGATAAGTCCTTCATTTCCCCCGAAAGGGACGCTTCTCTTTAAACTCATTTGCTTGCCTTTTGCATACTTTTTCTTTGAATCCTTTTCGGTTTAACACTGATTCCGTAACTACTACAAAGAAAAGGTGGCAGGACCGGCTTCACAGGGCTCCGCCTGGTCAGAGTCGAAGAAAATACCCAGTCTCATCGAGTGCGTCAGGCCAATCCCGACTGACCATGGTGGTTGATGCTTTCAAAGCAAAAACATTGGAAAAGAAAGGAAGTCAAAGGCAAAGGTCCCAAGGGCAGAATAAAGTGAAAAGGCCAGAGCCCACATGGGCGAGTCATAATGAAGTCCTGAAACTTGAACCCGGTCGGTTTGAAAAGAGATTCACCCTCAAGGCCAACAAGCAGCAAAGTTCTCAACGGAAAGGGGGTCGGGATCAAGCAATTGGGATGATCAAGGCCACAAAACCAACCATCGTTGCCACAAAACCAACCACCGTTTCAAATTAACAAATTGTTCTTTGTTGAAAATAGGTTTTATTCAGAGCAACCGTGCAAGAAGCAGGTGCAACCCAAAAGAAATGAAATGCGCAAGCACTGAAACAACTTTACAGCAGGAAAACGACCAAAAATAAAGTTTTCCTCCCCAAATTCTTTCATGTGTTTTGTAAATAAAAGAAAAACATATAAAGAGGAAAACAAAAGAAAAAAGAAGAAGAAAGGAAATAAAAATGAAAATCCCAAAAGAAAAACAAATCATGGTAGCATAGGATCCCATTGCTTAAATCTCCCGGCCAAAAAAATCGAGGAGCTTTTTCTTTCCAAATCCCGGCCAAAAAACCGAGGATCTCCCGGCCAAAAAACCGAGGAGCTTTTTCTTTCCAAATCCCGGCCAAAAAACCGAGGATCTCCCGGCCAAAAAACCGAGGAGCTTTTTCCTTCCAAATCCCGGCCAAAAAATCGAGGATCTCCCGGCCAAAAAACCGAGGAGCCTTTTCTTTCCAAATCCCGGCCAAAAAACCGAGGATCTCCCGGCCAAAAAACCGAGGATCTCCCGGCCAAAAAACCGAGAAGCTTTTTCTTTCCAAATCCCGGCCAAAAAACCGAGGATCTCCCGGCCAAAAACCGAAGAGCCTTTTTCTTTCCAAATCCAGGCCAAAAACCGAGGATCTCCCGGCCAAAAAACCGAGGAGCTTTTTCTTTCCAAATCCCGGCCAAAAAACCGAGGAGCTTTTTCTTTCCGAATCCCGGCCAAAAACCGAGGATCTCCCGGCCAAAAAGCCGAGGAGCCTTTTCTTTCCAAATCCCGGCCAAAAAACTGAGGAGCTTTTTCTTTCCCAATCCCGGCAAAAATTCGAGGAGCTTTTTCTTTCCAAATCCCGGCCAAAAATCGAGGATCTCCCTACACAATCCTGATTTGATCGCTTAGATATGTGTCACAACTAACTCACGAAATTTTCCTAGTGAAAACTGGGGCAGCAAAATTTCATTCGTTTGTTTGTTTTGGTGTCTTAAGTAGGTCTAACACCGAGGCATAGGGTGCGAGATGACCAATGGAGTGAGTTTCGTTCCAGAATAAAGAAAGGAAGAAAAGAACAAAAAGAAATGGACTCAAATGTGAAGCAAACAAGGATGCGGATTGCTCGAAATCTGATAGAAGTCACAAGCTCCGCTGATCCTGTTTTGACCCAACGCTGCATGAAGAAGTAAACACCTACAACCTGCGAGTATCAAGATTCAGATCGGAGTCCGCAGCAAAATCACCCAAGACTCAAGATCAAGCTTCACGAGATTTATAGATAGGAATCTTGTAACTCGTAGCTGATAGGCTTAGTTAGTCTTTTTCCTTTTTGATTTTGATGTAATAACGAGACCGCGGACCGGAACCTCGACGGCACCTCGCTGGGCTCTCAACCTCGGTACACCCCATCACTTCATTTACTTCTGAACTACACGTGGCCTGATTCCTTTGTAGCCAAGGATATGTAGGCAGCTCAGATACCAGGGCTCGGTCACATTCTCCTTCCTCTATTGGTCTCCTTAAATAAGGGTCGGGTCAAAAACCTGTCTAGTCATTCTTTGTCTGAAAACTCTTCGAGTTTCCAGTCAAAGAGGGGCAGCTGTTGACATGTGATTTTTGACCCTCCCCGAAATTTTACCCATTTTAGCATGTAAATATTTAATTTAGGCCTAATATAGCTATTTCAACTAATTTTTACATTTTTACTTTATTTTATTACAAGAAAAATGAAAATTACAAAATATTAAAAAAATAGTTTATTTTAATGGTCAATTTTATTTTAATAGTTATTTTACTCAAATAGGATTAATTAATAAATGGTGTAGTATTTTTGGCCTTGTGATAGAAGAAAGAGTATTAAATTTGGGACTAATTTTGGTTTGGTGTTAATTGAAAATGCCCAATTTGGGATAGCCCAAAAATTGAGCCCATTCCCATTCTCCCATTTGACCTAACCTAATTCCTACCCTATAAATTAACACCCTATACACCCCTAAATAGGATCAGCGGCTACATCAGAAAAAACCCCACCCCCATCGTTTTGATCCCCTGCTTCAGAGAAGAAACCAAAGTTCATGGCCTCTTCTTAATCAAAAAATGACCAAGGAGCAAATGATCAACCGCTGGAACCAAACGACAACACCCAAAGATCAGGCCCCATAACCATTACACCATCTTCTTCACAAAATCGGAACACCAAAACTTTAGGACCTTTAGAAACCATAATCCCCCAGCCCGTTCTTCTTCGTTAAAAACAAGCAGCAACGGTTGCTTATGGAACTGACAGCAAACGACCTCATCCCTTGAAACCAGCTAACCCTTCTTCATCTTCTCCTTCAACTTACATCACTCCAAAACCAGTCACAAACATGGTCATTATCGAGGTCGCCGGTGAGGTTGCCGTTTGACGATTCCGTTTCCAGTCAGAGGTGGCTGGTCATATTTCTGGAATAAAAGCGTTTGAGGTTTGTTCATCTCTTCAATTTGGTCCTTGGTTTGTGCTCGATTTTATAGCTGTCCTTGTGGAGCCGAGTTTTGTATCTGTTGATTCGATATTGAGAATGAATTTCGGTTGAACAGGTCCCTTTTCCACTCTTGTGTTCTTAATTTAATTACACTTGGAGCAAATCGATTATTGTTTGGACTGCGTCGTTAGCAATTTCTGAAAGTTTGTTTTAACTCTATCTATCTGCAAAGCATAGTAGGTTCCAACTTGGGATTAAGGAGAAGGGTTCTCAGCATAAAAACAAATATGACCTTGATGATTCCTTTGAAATTTTTAATTTATTAAGAGAGCAGAATGGATAGAGAATTTATATAATCGATCCTAATTAGCTTGTGATTGAGCAAGACTCGATCCGTGCTTGATAATAGTTTCTGTTTCTTAACCTCTTTTTTTTTTTATTAGAATGGTATCACTTGCATTTTTTATTATTTGGAGTAAATGGACAGTGGTTCAGACACGTGAGTTTCTATAAGAATTGAGGCATTCTTTAATTATTGGTTCCGTTAGTTAATTTTAACAGTATGCATAAATGTTTGGAGCAGTTTTTCTTAGGGTGAATTCTTGTTTCTTTAACTGCTTTAGATGCCTATACGTTGTTATCTATTTGGTGATTGGTTTGGCCATATGAAAATTGTTTCGAATGATTATTGAGGATGCGGGAATTGGGAAGTTTAGCCCATCGGCGATTAAAAATTGCTCGCATGTTTACGAATTGAGGTGCGATGTGCCGAACAAAAGTGACAATTGCATGGCCCTCGTTTTAATTTTGAATTGATCCTTAGAACTCGAGGGGTGCCATTTACCAAATTCCACGGCCCTCGCAAAGCCCAAATGCATAGTTACTTTAGGCGCGTGTTTAATAATATTATCTTCCTAAACTCGGGTGTGCATTTCATGTGACCCAAATCCAAATCCTAAAACGTTGAATAAAATGTGTTTTAGACTGCGGGTGCATTTCATGTGACGCAATCCAAAGACATATTTTAGATGACGTTCAATTTTCTTAAAATTAATTGAAAGCGGTAAATAATTTAAAATTGCACTATAGTTTGAACATGTATAAAAAAATCAGATTTTTAGCCAATTATAATAATTTAAGCGACCGTGCTAGAACCACGGGATCCGGGGGTGCCTAACACCTTCCCTCGGGTCAACAGAATTCCTTATTCAGAATTTCTGGTTTGCAGACTCCAATTGGGAAGTCGAATTTTTCCTCGATTTGGGATTTAAATTAAAACCGGTGACTTGGGACACCAAAAGCCAATCCTATCCCAAGTGGCGACTCTAAAAAAATAAATAAATAATCTCATTTCGAATAATGTCACTTTAAATGGAAAAACTCCCTTATACATTATCCTTCGGGGTAGGTGTGTAAAAAAGGAGGTGTGACATGGGCTGTTACAACTAGGGTCAGGCTGACTAGTTGGACTTGCAACCCCCCCCC
>NW_017670579.1:396937-400455 GCF_001879085.1 Nicotiana attenuata | reverse complement strand
CAACCCCCCCCCCCCCTCGGCCGCAGCTTTCATTTGAAAAAATTTAACTTTATCTTGAGGGTGTATCATTATGTGTCTCCTCAAACTTCTCGTCCCCCCCTCCCCCTCTGCGCTCAACATAGTTAAACGCTAACTCGTTGCCACAAGTTTTACACTTAGCTTTATTTTTTCTCTTATTTGAATAAAAAATGGCCAAACAAGAGATGTTTCGGCCCGTTTAGAAGGTTGTCTAGAAAAAGCAGGGGTAGTAAGAGGGGGGTCAACCGGGGCATCATTTGGATTAGTTGGGTTAACTTGAGTAACAGGACTAGTGGGTGTATCATCATCCGGTTGCGTTTCATCTAAATCTATTTCCTGCTCATCTTCCTAATCTATAGTTGGATTACCATAAAGGTTGTTCGTATATTCATCATCTAAGCGTTCACCACAACTAACATTATGCACATAGTGACTCTCCGTAAATTGTAATAAAGTATTATCACTATCAAGAATATGAGCAGGTAGAGGGCGGGTATGGGGTTTGGGTAGGGAAGGCCGGGGAATTAGAGGAGGAATAGATTGGCCACTAGATTCACCACTCTTGAATTTTCCCTTATTTTTACTAAACATTTTCTTTAAGGAATATGCCATCTTAATTATAATTATACAAAGTAATTAAATAAAACAAAGAAAAATATAATATGAAAACTAAAGAGTTGGAACGAATTTACCGAATTGACGAACAACTTGTTGAAATTAATTATCGTTGAAGACTTGAATACTTCAATTCACCAACTTTACAATTTTTCACACAAGTTGCAACAACAAAGTAACCAATTTTAGAAGAAAATTAGAGAGATATTGAGAGAGATTGAGAGAGATTGATGATTTGGTGAAGAAAAATAAAAGAATGAGGGTATATTTATAGTTGAAAATAGGGAAAAAGTATAATTATAAAAAATTTGGGGTTAAAACAAAGTTGGGGGGGGGGGTTAAATGGCTATTTTATAAATAGCCAATGGCTACTTTGGCAGCCATAACGGCTATTTTTTAAAGGTGCAACAATCAGATTTTTAAAAGAGAAAAAAAAAATTAAATTTAGCTGTTGGGCACGTTTAGGACCGTTTGGGACCGGTTAGGACCGGTTGAACCGGCCCACTTAGGAGCCGGTCCCGGGCCCGAACGGTCCCGGTCTTAACGGGCATATTCTTTGAATCGGCCCACTTGGGCCTCAAATCCCCTAGTCCCGGGCTTAAACGGGTAGGCCCGTTTAGGCCCACCACCCATATGGGCTTGCGGGCCTGGGCCGGGCCTATCCGGCCCACTTGCCACCCTTAGGCAGCCGTATCCATTAGCAGTTGCTTGGATTTTGGAGTTTGCCGGAATAAAATTTGGTTGGCCCATAATGAACCATGGGCCTCGGTGCAACGCTTTTTTCATTTTCTCTTCTTCGATGAATTTCACTATGAAATAATCCCATCCCAAATCTATAATAGTTAACTGCTCACTAGGGCTCCATAGCTGTCGTAATTTGAGTTTTAAGGATGTGGTGTGGGATTTTCTTTCCAAAAACATTAATAATAACAAAGAACCTCCAAGGTTGGTAAATTCTCAGGTTTTGGTCCTGTGTTAGGAAGATTTCTTCGGTGTTGTCCTCTTGCAATGGCATCTTTAATGAGGCCTCCATTTGATGGTAATTTGGATGATAGACATTTGACTTTGTCAAATGATTGTCCGCTAAGATTTCTTTGAAGGAATTCTTACGGAGTTGTTTCAACTTCACATTGGTGATACCGTAGGGTCCGGTGAGTTGGAAGGTTTCAGTAGTGTTGAGGGGATGGATCATGTACACGGGGTGGGGATGGGGCCATATTTGGGGGAGGTATAATAATTGAAGAGAGAGGCCAAACTTTCTCTCTTATTAAAAAAGAAATTTAGCTACTAAGAATATGACCTTTTTTAAAAAAATATGCTCAAGATCTTTACATAAATTCTTTCGTCAATTTTGATTTCATTATCATTCTCAAAACACATGTAATAACTAACAAAAAGTTGCAAACACAATACCTAATCTCAATATAAAACAATTTTGATTATCTAATATGATCGATTCACTTAATTATAAGGAAAAATTTAATTAACAATTTTTTCAAATCAGAAAGTAAGCAACTTATGCTTGCAATAGCTATTAGTAATAAATAGTAACAAAGAGTTAGAAGGTAACTGATAGTAATAAAGAGTTAAGAAGATCTAACAGAATTTGTGATATAAATTATGACATTCATATATAGCCACAAGGACATAGACAAGTTTCAAGTTCCTTAGAAAAAGTGACCTAACCTGATAATGACTTCTAGTACAACTCTTCATGTTCTTTTGTTCTTTGAATCCCTGCCAGAGTTATTCTTTGATTGATTTTATAACAAACTATGTTTTTCTAAAAGGTAGAATTAGTAATTCACCGATAAATAAAAAAGAAATACCGTATAAAATTTTTTTTAGTTGTTGATAAGCAAAAAAGAATAAAAAATAATTCATACATTTACATCATAAATGCGTAAGAAAGTAAAACTAATATGACAACAAAAACAAAAGCTTTACTAAAAAGGAAAATATGATGGTATTCTTGCTTATATACAACTGATAGTCCCAATACAATCATATCTTCTTAATTGAAGTTTTGGGAAGCTTTACCTTTGAAGCGATGCACAGTATTTGGCACCATATAGTATCTTTGTCACTTGGCTTTTGTTATATGTTCATTTATGTCATCTTCAAGCTAACAAATACATACTCTGGAGTTTCATCCTGTCTCATTGCTGGATGTGGTTAACACCGGCTCTTAATAATTTACATCCTTTGACATGTCCATAATTTTTAAATACCCATCAGAGAGCTTAAATACAACGTCACATGTTTAAAAATATATTACCCCTCATAAGCCCAAAGTGAAGAAATTTAAGAAAAAGAATGACAATTTAAGGTGCAATCAGTTTCTTGTACATAGACACATATGAACAACAATGAAAATATTAAATTCTCTACGATTTTGTAACAATTTCTAAAACCATCTTTATTTTGAATTAACCAAATCAATTAACAAATATGAATAAAGAAAAAAGTAGGGAACAGAGAATGGAGGAAGAAAAGAGATAAATTTTGAGATTCAAAGTTTCTTTTTAATTTTTATTCCATTAAAAAGGAATATGAAAAGTTGGCGTTGTAATACGTTGATTTCAGTTTTTTATTACAAGGAATGAGAAAGTTTTGAGTAGAAATAGTTCTGAATATTTATTATTTGATTTGTTTTAGTTTTCATTCTTGTTGATGCATAAATGTTAAAACTATTTTGTTGATTCAAGTGATAGTGTTATCCGAAGAATATCCATATAGAAAGCAAAGGATGCAATGGAACTTTAGAGATTTAAGAGACTTTAAATATTTTATGAGAAGTGCAAGGAAACATCAAGGAATATTTAAACTTTTATATATATATATATATATATATATATATATATATATATATATCAGCCCAAGTT
>NW_017670579.1:392989-396917 GCF_001879085.1 Nicotiana attenuata | reverse complement strand
ATATATATATATATATATATATATATATATATATATATATATATATATATATATATATATATATATATATATATATATATAACACCTTCATGTCAGCCCCAAATTCTCTTCGGTTTCATAATTGTAAATTGTTTACCTCGAAAAATGTAAGTAACAATTAAAGATGATTTGTGGTTTAAAGATACGTGATATATTCTAATACTAGTGATTATATGAGTAATATTGAGCTTAAGTAAGGAGAAATAAAGAACCAAATAGATGTTGCTAGAACTGTAGGGGCCTCGAGCTCGACTATCCAGGGGCCTCGAGGTCAGCTAAGAGTAATAAAATATGAATAATAAAGTAAAGGCAATAAAGCTGTAAAGTAATTGCTGAGCACGTTAAACAAGCGAAGAATAAGAATGTTCTATTGCAGTGAATGATCTGATCCCTTTACAATATAATTGGGGTCCCTTTTATATCGGAGGAGAAAATCCTAACATAGTACCTTGCTCATAAAGGTAAAGAATTCTATTGGTACAGGTGTATAAAGGCCTAGTACGAATCTGTACCATTTCGAACAGCCCTTATCCTATGATTAATGCCTAGGTCCACGTGTCCTTGAGAAGTTCCTGCTCTTTATTGATTGACTTTGAGACAATGCCGCCCTCGATGCTGCCAATGCCAGGTATTCGATCAGCTTCCCCGAGGTAGTTGCCCCTTAGTCGAATACGACACCCACTTCGATCGCCCAGACTCGGGCCTAAAGCCCGATTTAAGCCTTCAAAACCATACTCCTCGATTTTGACCGTATACACATAGTCCCCGCATTTCTTAGAATAAGATGATAAGAAACGATTTGAACCTCGATTTCCTCGGGACCCTTGTGATGATGTCATTCTCGTGACGTAAGCATTTGAAGTGATCAACGCGTCCCATCGGTTCATCTCCCAAAAACATTGAACTTCCCGCCGGTCCATTTCACCAAAAGCATTAAATGTGCCGCCAGTTCATTTCCCCAAAAAGCATTGAATGCATGTCAGCATCGGTCGGCCACTTGTGCCGCCGAACCGTCACCGACTTTCTATAAATAGGGGGCTACTTGGCTGAACAAAACTACTCACATTCTTTCTTGATCATCTTCTGGCCCTTTCCTCTCTCTATCTCTTCTTCTAATCACCCACTTTTATGGTTCAAATCTGTGACAGCAAGGTCGCATGGCAGCAACCTTAGCAGCTACGCAAAGGCTCCTTCTCTTTTTAAAGCTTTATCCCACTGGGTGAGATTATACTGGGTTGTTGTTGGTGTTGTTGTTGTTGTTGTTGCTGGCATTGTTGGCTCGAAACAACGAGAGAAGGGCACCGATTTCTTCCCATATCAGAAGATATGTGGACTTTACACTGCTGCTCATCTCTCTTAACTTCAACCTGGTGTGGCGCTTCATTCCTTTTGCTTTCCATGGAATGAGGTGGCACTATCATCTACTAACTTTTGCATTCCACACCGGTACAATGTCTCAAGAAGTGGCTTCATAATAGTTGTGCTGACAAGATCCATACTCTCCAAGTTCTTCACCAGCCCACAATCTTCCCTAAGGATCGAGATGGGGTCCCCGAGGAAGAGGTTCTCGAAGATGTCGCTCTTGAGGATATACCCCCGAAAGTAGATTAGGTCCTTGGCTGTTCTTTTTACTTCTTTGTTTCTGTGTAAGGGCCCTTCGTGGGCTTTGTAAACATCTTCTGTTAATATAAGAATTTCTCCATTTTATCTTCGATTCGTGTTGAATTACATTCTGTCTTTGTTTGTGAAGATTCTGAGTGTATAACTCCAACGATTAGTCCGAATACTGGATCCAGAACATAATAAACCCTTAGGTTTTAATCGACTAATATAACGCCTTTTAAGGTTTTTTGTTAATCCTCGAACTAAGCTTAGATTGAATTGATGCGAGCTCGAGACGCTGGGACTCCTGAGTCTGAGTTGAGTGAGTGCAAGGTCTCGAATTTGAAATAGGGTTAGCTCTCTTGGGCTCCGTAGATAGTCCTCGAGTGAGAATTTTCTCGAACTCGGGTAGCCCTTGGGCTTAGTAGTTGAGTGAGTATTTGCTCGAACTAGAAATAAAGACAGCTCTCAGGCTTTATAGATAGTCCCCGATTGAGAATTTGCTCGAACTGGGGTAGCCCTTGGGCTTAGTAGTCGAGTGAGTGCTTGCTCGAACTCGAAATAAATATAGCCCTTAGGCTTTATAGATAGTTCCCGAGTGAGAATTTGCTCGAAGTCAGGTAGCCCTTGGGCTTAATATTCGAGTGAGTGTTTGCTCGAACTCGAAAAAAGATAGCCCTTAGGCTTTATAGATAGTCCCCGAGTGAGAATTTGCTCGAACTCGGGTAGCCTTTGGGCTTAATAGTCGAGTGAGTGTTTGCTCGAACCCGAAACAAAGATAGCCCTTAGGCTTTATAGATAATCCCCGAGTGAGAATTTGCTCGAACTCAGGTAGCCCTTGGGCTTAATAGTTGAGTGAGTGTCCACTCGAACTCAACTCATAGATTGTCCTTAATGATTTCTGACAAACTAATTCCCGATGCCTAGGTCCTGATGTCAACATCATGACGTAAGCGGTTGATGTGACTGAAGGGTTGCTTTTTGTACGATTCGCAAAACCATTAATTGTGGGCGGCTGACTGTCGGCCTTTTGGCTTCCTCAACACGTTTAAACGATCTTTTTAAATAGAAAAATCCCATAACCTTTCAAACTTTATTCCCTCAGTGCTTCCAAAGTCTCACTTAGCCTTTTTCAATTTCCTTGAACTATCCCTTTTCTTTACTAACAACATTTTTTTATCTTCTTGGATCTACCGCATAGTGATGGCTAAAACTTCCAAATCTGTTCCTCAAAAGGAAAAAGCTCCTTCATCTTATCGATCGACCAAGAGTAAAATGGTAGTGCCACCTTGTATCGAGGAATGCATCCCCCAGCCGTGTGAGATAACATCCGATTTCAAAATCGAAAAACTTATTTCTACGCCAGGCCGATGTGAGCCTATGTCTCGATATATTTGTTTGGTGACCAAGGCCAAGCTTGATCAAGTAAAAGAGGATTGCGAATGGGACAGTAAAAAGTAGTGATTCCTCTGAGGAAGATATAACCACATATAAAGCGGGGTACTTGAGTGTATATACTTACCCGTTTACATTGGGCCCTGCAATTCCGACCCAGGGTCCCATAGACCCGGTTATCCTCGACTTTTGCCAACGGTTCCGAGTGATGCTCGGCTAGATCTACCCCTCCTTTTGGCGAATTGTTTACTTAATCAAGTTCTTTTCGAGCCAAATTGAGGGGATTTCCTTTACCCTCGACCATTTGATCAGAGTGTACAGTCCTCGACTTTATCTGGGGGGGGGGGGGGCTTGATAAAGTTGCAACGCCGATCCTTGAAATCTCTATTTGCTAGTATCGATGAGGACAAAGACCGTGGGTGGATGAGCCGGTTTGTCTGAGTCAAAACCTCCGATCTCATTCCTGCTGAATGGATATCGTTCCCTGAGGAGTGGAACATGAAGCGTGAGTATACCCTGCTTCCTTTTCTTTTCCCGACTTTATTTTTTCCTTTAATCTGAACTCTTTACGATGGTGTAGCCACTGCATGGTTTCCTGGTGGGGTCCCGGACCTCGAGGGCTGGGTTCGAAATCTGGTCTCCGCCTCCTCTTACTCGGAGCGTTGCTGGCGAGATTTGGCCAAAGGTCGATGGGAGGCAAAAAAACTCATGGTGAGTTTCTTTGCTCGTTTTTTAGTGTTTCTGTTACGGGATACTGATTTTGATCTTACGCAGGTCATGGGGACGCCTTTGAATTGATGCCGGCCCCCGCTGGTGAAGTGGAGGCTCTGAAACCTCCCAAAGAAAGAAAAAGAAGAAGGAGACATCTAAAAAACTCCCCCCCCCCGCCCCG
>NW_017670579.1:383156-392969 GCF_001879085.1 Nicotiana attenuata | reverse complement strand
CGAAAAAGAAGAAAGGACGAACGCATAAAACTATTTTTGTAACCCCCCCCCCCGAAGCCAAAGAAAAGCATAGCTCGAAGGCCTAAGGCCGATACAGTGGCCTTATCTTCGGAAATGGCTCAACGCCTTCGGGAACAGGAGGAAGAAGAAGATGATGATTGCTTGTTGGTAAATCGTAAAAGAAAGAATGCTGATGCTCCGAAGCCTATCGAACCAGCAGCGACTGATGAGGCCCACTCCCGAGCTGAAGAAATTTCACAAGGGAGTTCAAACAAACTCCTCGAACTATCATCGAGAAAGAAGGTGCCTCGTTTAGGAGGTCATTATGAGGGCTAGGCCGAACGTCCTGACCCCGAGCCTCTTCAAATACAAGAGAATGTCCCAAGTGGGTCTCTCGGGGTGTCAACGTGGATGATTCTCCACCTGGCCCTGAGTTCTCCGAGGGGAAAATTTGGGAGGCTGCGAACAACATGGGATCTTCTGAAGTGGGAGTAAACCATGAAGGGCATGACATCTTTCGAGAATGTCTCGAAGGGCTTAATGACGGCCCCGACCTCGATGCTTCTTTCATTTTTAACGAGGTATGTAGACTCTTCAAACAAGCGAGTTTTCAGTTTCTTGCGCCTTTGTTTTAGCTGTTCTAACTTTCTTTCTTTTTCATGTACGCTATGGTGCTCCATAAAAAGGCATTTTCCAAGTCCCGAGACGATCTTGCCCGGTGCGAAGCCAAGCTTAAGAAGACTTTGGAGGAGAGGGATGCTGTCAAAGCCTTATATGCTAAAAAAGCGTTGGAGATTCTTAATCTTCAAGCTGAGTTGACACAGGTGTGCCAAGATCGAGCCGAGTATGTTAAGAAGGTAAGATAGTTCTCGAGAGTTTGTTACGCAATTGTTTTGTTTTAGCGGCTGACATCACTAATTTTGCAGTTCAGTCAGAAAACTGATATGGAGGTGCAGCTTCGGGAGGAGCTTAAGATAAAAGAAGCCGATGCCCTAGGGTGGAGGCGAGGTATGGACGATCTCACTTCTGAGAAGGAAACCCTAAAAGAGCAGTTAGCTTCGCTCAAACGCCAGCTCCGAGGCACGAAGGAGGAGAGCCTAGCTCGGGGCCTTGAAATCGAGGAGCTCAAAACCAGATCTGTTGCTGAGTTGGCCAAGGCCAAATCTGATGCTGCGGCCGTTATGGCCTCTTATCGAGCTGATGCAGAAGCTGCTAATGCCCGGGAAAGGGAGATTTTTTCTACGGCGGAGGCTAAGTTAACAAGTGCCTTGGACCATGCTAGGCGATAATCCCCGAGGATGACTCTCGAAGAGATACACGCACGCGGCTTTGATCTTTCCGTCGATATTGACACGGAGAATGTTTTGGAAGAAGAGGCAGCCGCTCTACTTTCTGATGAGGATGATTCAGCCAGTGCCTCCGAGGGTGAAAGAGACGGGGATGAAGTCGCCAAGGATGAGACTCCCCGAGATGCGACTCCTGAAGATGCGGCTGCTAAGGATGTGAGCCCAAAGTAGTTTTAGGTTACTCTATTTTGTAGACCTCCCTTGTGTAAATATTCCCTGCAATAATCTTTTGGAAATACAAGGGGAACTTTTGTCTTGTCTTTGGTTTGAGCTGGATTTAACATTGTCTTTATTTATGGAAGACTTCGCTTGAATGACCAGTCCGAGGATCGATTTTTAGGGATCGGGGTGTCAGAAACTCTTAGATTTTTATATAGATATAATAATCTTTGAGCTAAGTTTTAAATCGATCCGAGGAAAGCTCAGGATATTGTGAATCCTTGAGTTCGGATCGAAGTGAGAGCGGAGCCTCAAGCTATAAGTTCTTGGCTCTCAAGCATTTCGAAGTTGGCCCTTGGGCTCTTATATATCGGCCCTTAGGCTCTTTTAAGATTGGCCCTTAGGCTCTTATATCTCGGCCCTTAGGCTCTTTAAGTTGGGCTGATTCGGCCTCTTAATATGGCTATATAGTTTTTCCCTCATTTTGGCTTAAAAGACTTAGTGAAAATTCAATTATGCCTTAGCATGTGTTTTTTGTACCCGTAGGTTTTTCGAAGGTCTAACGTATCGGAACCTTATTAGTTATTTGTTTGTGTAAACATATCCGAACACCTCTTGAGGTGTTTCCAAGGGTTGATGTTATCGAAGCCCTTGGAATTTTTGAGGGCTGAATTTATCGAAGCCCTTTGGATTTAGATTTTGCTGAGGGTAGCCTGATTTAACCGGTTTTTACAGAGTGTTTGAAGGCCTATTAATTTATAGCGAAAGTCGGACGTCTCCGAGCCGCAATATTTTGCCGTAGCCTTTATATGACCGTAGTCTTTTATTTGGCCATAGCCTTTGGGTATGTCACTTGGACTTGTTACCTGATAACTTTTCCGAACTTGTTTAAGAAGTTAGACCCCGAGAATATCAGCCTTTGCCTTTGTTCCGAAGGGGTGCCTCTTTGAGGTCTTTATAAATTCGAATTTTGATGGCAGTCCCCGAGTATTCGGGGTGCTTCTATGTCTTGGCTTTTAAGCCGTTTCCCGTAGGATTGTAAGTGTAGAGCTTGTATGAGACACAAAGTGTTTTTGATATAACCTGAATGTTTCTTCAAATAGTCGATACATGCGTATATGTTTAGCTGCCGGGGCTCGAATATTCTGTATGGACACGACTCGTTTGACCATTTGGCCCATTACAAAGTTTTCCTATCGAGGCCCATTTAGGCGTGAAATATTTTTCCCAAAATGTAACCTCTGAGGGTGATGCCCCCCAGTATTCGAGGTTTATTGAAAAGAAGCCTTGAATACTTGTTGACCGTTCCTCTGGTAGCATATAGGTGTTGCCTCGTTAAAAATCTTGCCGGTAAAACCCATTTGGGACTAAATCCGAGCTAAGGGAAAAAGAGTGCAACGTATGCTCTATAACCAACGGCCTTTGTGCAGGAAGAGGTGTTCTCAAGAGCACGAGCCTTTGGGAGCTTCCATTGTGCCGAGCTTGTAAGTTACTTTACCAACGATTCCGTGGTCATGCTGTTCGGGACCATGATATCTTCGAGGACCTTGGCCTGGTCGGGGATGATTTCGATGCCCTGATTTGACGCCAAGAGCTCAGTCGCCCCAACTCCGAGGCAACACTTTTCTGGAATGAGCTTCGTGTCGTATTGCCCCGATATGTTGACCATTTTCTACAAATGAATTAAAGTGGTCCTTTGCGCACAGGGACTTAACGAGTCATATCATCAATATAAGTTTTAATTTTTTTACCTGTTTATCCTTCGAGCGGAATCCCTATCATATCGAAGCAATGCAATCTATACCATCAACAAGAAACAAAATGAGTTTTTTCCCGAGAGCGAGGACTAGTCCCGTTCCCAGGTGTACCTTTCTTTTCAGTGGTTGGCTTGGTAGCATCGGGCTTTCCGGGAACAATGAGGGTTCGAGGGTCTTCGACTTTGATTACCTATTACTTTGCTTCCGGCGACGCTCGAAATTGTGACCACTACTTAGCCTCCTGCTTTCCTTTGGAAATCGATGTCTTCAAGGTCATGGGTTCCGATGCCGGTACCACTTCCTCGATTGCGAACATCTCTCTTGCAGCGTGCTGTTCTCCGTGGACTATTTCACTCCTTCCTCTGTTGGGAACTTTACCATCTGATGGAGAGTCGAAGGCACTGCCCTCATATCGTGTATCCACGGCTTCCCGAGGAATGCGTTATATCTCATGTCACCTTCGATGACATGGAACCTGGTGTCTTGTATGGTCCCGGCTACATTTAAAGGCAAGATAATTTCACCCCTCGTGGTTTCACTTGCCATATTGAAGCCATTCAGCACCCAGGACGGAGGTACAACCTGATCTTGTAAGCCGACTTGTTTCACGACCCTCGATCTGATTATATTAGCCGAGCTACCTGAATTTACTAAAACACGCTTAACCTGAATTTTATTCAAAAGGATAGAGATTACCAAGGCGTCGTTGTGAGGCTGGGATACGCCTTCTGCTTCTTTGTCGCATAATGATAGAGCGTCCTCTGGCACATAGATCGACTCTGTTGTTCCTTTGTGATGGATATTTTAGTACGTTTGTGTAGGTCCCTGTGGGACGTCTGCACCACCGATGATCATGTGAATGACGTGCTAAAGTTCTTCGGGTTCATTCTTCCTGTTCGCATCTCTTTCTCGGAAATGGTTTTTGGCCCGGTTACTGAGAAATTCACGAAGGTGCCCCTCGTTGAATAGTCGAGCTACCTCCTCTCTAAGTTGTCTGCAATCCTCGGTTTTGTGCCCGTGAGTACCATGGTACTTACAAATTATGTTGGGGTTTCTCTGGGAAGGATCTGTCTGTATGGGCTTGGGCCATCTAGTATCTTTAATCTTGCCAATGGCTGAGACGATATTTGAGGCGTCGACATTGAAGTTGTATTCTGATAATTTGGGAGCCTCCATTGGTCCACGAGCGCCTGTCAGGCCCTATTTTGCTCATGAATCCCCGGGAGCTTTGGCCTCGATCTACTCTTCGATCATTCCGATGTGCAATACGGCTTGAAATGTTTCTCCTGTCTTCGATGTACGGTTGATATCTTTCTTTGTTAGATCTTGATCCCCGGTCTGTGTCCCTCGGGGGCTTGGCTGTGAACCTGTTTGGGTGAACTGAGCCCGAGGGGGCTCCCAACTGGTCATCCTCGACCCTGAATTTTGACTGATAACGATTGTGCACATCCGACGATATCACAGCTGGATACTCGATCAAGTTCTGTTTTAGCTGTCGAGATGCTACCGAGCTTCTTTCATTCAAACCTTGCATGAAGACCTGAACTGCCCAGTCATCGGAGACAGGGGGTAATTCCATCCTTTCCATTTGAAATCGGGACACGAACTCCCTCAGCATTTCGTCGTCCCTTTGTTTTATCTTGAATATGTCCGATTTTCTTGTGGCTACCTTTATGGCCCCGGCGTGTGCTTTCACGAAGGCATCTACCAACATAGCAAATGAATCAATGGAGTTAGGAGCTAAGTTGTGATACCGGATCATAGCTCCCTTCGATAGTGTTTCTCCAAACTTTTTTAACAATACAGACTCGATTTTGTCATCATTCAAGTCATTTCCTTTAATTCCACAAGTGTAAGAAGTAATATGTTTGTTAGGGTCAGTAGTTGTCTCGTTGTATTTTGGTATATCGGGCCTGCGGAACTTCTTGGGAATGGGCATCGGAGCCGCACTTGGGGGAGAAAGGTTTTTGTATGAATTTTTTGGCGTCTAAACCCTTCAAAATAGGAGGTGCTCCTGATATCTGGTCTACTCGGGAGTTGTAAGTTTCCACCTTCCTGATCGATAAATGCACCAAGCATGAACTCCAATCATTTGTAGATTGCTTCGCGGGTTATCACCAGATTTGGATAGATGAAGAAGATGCAGAGAAGACAGCTTTTATTACACCATAGGGTGTATATTGTTACAAGATGATGCCATTTGGTTTGAAGAACGCTGGGGCCACTAGCATGAGAGCCATGACAACCATCTTCCATGATATGATACACAAAGAAATAGAGGTGTATGTGGACGATGTCATTATCAAATCCAAGAGGGCCGCAGATCACATAGCACACTTGAGGATGTTCTTTGACAGGCTAAGGAGGTACAACTTGAAACTGAACCCCGCAAAATGCGCATTCGGGCTTCCCGCAGGAAAACTATTGGGTTTCATTGTCACTCGTCGAGGGATTGAGCTAGATCCATCTAAAGTCAAGGCGATTCAGGAGTTACCGCCACCTAAGAGCAAAAAGGATGTGATGAGCTTCCTAGGGCGTCTCAACTACATCAGCCGCTTCATAGCACAATCCACAGTCATATGTGAACCTATCTTCAAGATGTTGAGGAAAGATGTTGAAACAAGCTGGACAGAGGATTGTCGGAAAGCCTTCGACAAAATCAAGGAATACCTATCCACACCGCCAATGCTGGTCCCGCTAGAACCGGGATGACCTTTGCTACTCTATCTATCTGTACTAGATAGAGCATTTGGATGTGTTTTGGGACAACATGACGAAACAGGAAGGAAAGAGCAGGCCATATACTACTTGAGCAAGAAGTTCACACCTTACGAAGCACGGTACTCTCTGCTTGAACGCACTTGCTGTGCTTTAACCTGGACAGCTCAGAAACTGAGGCATTACTTTTGTGCCTACACTACATACCTCATATCCAGGATGGATCCTCTGAAGTACATATTCCAGAAACCCATGCCGATACTACTAAGTGCATTCGATATCGTCTACGTAACTCAAAAGGCGGTCAAAGGATAAGCATTGGCAGATCACCTTGCTGAAAATTCAGTGGGAGGAGAATACGAGCCTTTGAAAACGTATTTTCCTGACGAAGAGGTATCATTCGTAGGAGAAGACATCACCGAAGCATATGACGGTTGGAGGATGTTCTTTGACGGAGCCGCAAATTTCAAAGGAGTGGGCATAGGAGCAGTTTTGGTATCAGAAATGGGTCAGCATTATCCGGTATCTGCTAAACTCAGATTTCCCTACACCAACAACATGGCGGAATATGAAACCTGCATACTAGGGCTCAACATGGCAGTCGACATGAACATTCAGAAGTTGTTGGTGATCGGTGATTCAGATTTGCTTGTGCACCAGGTACAAGGAGAGTGGGCCACCAAGAATTCCAAGATATTGCCGTATCTGCACAATGTGCAGGAATTGGAAAAAAGAGGTTCACCTTAGAATTCCGACATGTGCCCAGAATACAGAACGAGTTTGCCGACGCATTGGCCACTTTGTCATCCATGATACAACATCCAGATAAGAACTACATTGATCCCATTTCGATGAGGATACACAATCAGCTGGCGTATTGTGCTCATGTCGTGGAAGAAGCGGATGGAAAGCCTTGGTTCCACGACATCAAAAAATACTTATCAAAAGGAGAATACTGGAGCATGCAAGTCACACTCAGAAACGCACACTCCGAAGACTGTCAAATCACTTCTTCCACAATGGAGGGAACTTGTACAGAAGAACTCCTGATTTGGGTCTACTAAGATGTGTTGACGCAAAGGAAGCTTCTTAGCTACTTGAGGATGTGCATGCTGGGACATGTGGTCCACACATGAATGGTTTTGTCTTGGCTAAGAAGATACTCAGGGCAGGTTACTCTTGCATGACCATGGAGACAGATTGCATTAATATGTCCGCAAATGCTTTCAATGTCAAGTGCATGCCGACATGATAAAAGTGCCGCCAAACGAGCTCAATGCAACAAGCTTACCTTGGCCATTTGCCGCCTGGGGAATGGATATTTTTGGTCCAATTGAGCCCACCACTTCAAACAGCCACAGGTTTATTCTGGTCGCCATCGATTATTTCACAAATTGGGTCAAAGCTGTAACCAAGAAGGTCGCTGCAGATTTTGTCAAGGATCGCATTGTTTGCCGATTCGGAGTTCCCGAGTCCATTATTACTGACAATGCCGCCAACCTCAACAGTGATCTGATGAAAGCTATATGTGAAGCTTTCAAAATCAAGCACAAGTCCACAGCTTATAGACCTCAGATGAATGGAGCCGTAGAAGCCGCCAACAAAAACATCAAGAAGATACTAAGGAAAATGGTAGAAAACCACAAACAATGGCATGAGAAGCTTCCTTTTGCTTTATTGGGATACCGTACTACGGTTCGCACATCAATCGAGGCAAATCCCTACATATTGGTTTATGGTACCAAGGCTATCATCCCAGCCGAGGTGGAGATTCCTTCTCTAAGAATAATGCAGGAAGCTGAACTCAGCGACGCAGAGTGGATAAGAAGTCGCTATGAAAAATTGGCCCTTATCGATGGAAAGAGGATGAATGCAGTGTGTCACGGCCAACTTTATCAGAATAGAATGTCCAGAGCTTTCAACAAAAGAGTCAAACCAAGGCAGTTCGCACCGGGGCAGCTGGTATTGAAGAAAATCTTCTCGCATCAAGATGAAGCCAAAGGGAAATTCTCTCCCAACTGGCAGGGTCCATACATGGTTCACAGGATACTAACAGGAGGGGCAATCATACTTGCAGAAATGGATGGAGAAATCTGGCCAAAACCAATCAATTCAGACGCAGTCAAAAGATACTATGCCTAGATTATTTTACATTTCCTCATCTGATGTAATCGAACTACGCTTGACCTGATTCCCGTTTAAGAGGGGATACGTAGGCAGCCTTATGGGTTCGGTCATATCATACTAAAATTTTCATTTCCCCCAAGATCAGAAACTAGGGCAGAATTTTGAGGAGGGCCCTCAAAATTCTGGAGCAAGTCCAGTCGCGCCAACATGTGTCAGATGGCCAACAATCAGTTAGGAAACTGGGGCAGAATTTTGAGAAGGATTCTCAAAATTCCGAAGGAGTCCAGCAAGGCCTATTGTCTGCAAACTGTCGGAGATCATCCACCAAACTGTGGCAGAATTTCGAGGAGGACCCTCAAAATTCCAATATGAGAGAGTTACAATGTCTCTGAAATGTGTTACAGTCACTAGTTCATCTAAAATAATGTTATATTTCATTGTGTTTTTTAATGATAACTCTATTTTTCATCAATAATTGCATATTTTCGAAAACTCTATTTCCATTACAGTCAAGTATCACCCAGGGGAACTCGAAAGGCTTGCAGAATGGAGCAAAGCAAAGCCAGCCAACAGAAGCACGAACCAACCTTCCCCCCACAAAACTTACAATCTTTCTTTGAACGCAGGCACATCTGACGTAACGGTAACATCCACGTATCAATTCCGCTATCAATCACCGAATACATCTCCAGCTAAGACATATGCTACCCTTATTTGCTTCTTGCCCTTTGCATGGGACTAATCCCTGTCCCGCATATTTGCATGAGTCTAATCCTTGACTCTATATCTGCATGAGACTAATCCTTGCCTCCTATTTGCGTTAGTCTAATCCTTGACTCTACAGTTGCATGAGGCTAATCCTTGCCTCCATATTTGCATGAGGCTAATCCTTGCCTCCCCATTTGCATGAGTCTAATCCTTGACTCCATCCTGCATGATGCTAATCCTTCCTTCCCCATTTGCATAAGTCTAATCCTTGACTCCATCCTGCATGAGGCTAATCCCTGCCTCCCCATTCGCATGAGTCTAATCCTTGACTCTATATTTGCATGAGGCTAATCCCTGCCTCCATACTTGCATGAGGTTAATCCTTGCTTGCATACTTGCATGAGGCTAATCCTTGCCTCCATACTTGCATGAGGCTAATCCTTGCCTCCATACTTGCATGAGACTAATCCCTGCCTCCATACTTGCACAAGTCTAATCCCTGACTCCCTATGTGCATGAGTCTAAAAATACGGACAGATTTGATTTCAGCTTGTTAGAAGGATAATATCGAGGTTCAGCCCGGAAATCTGTTGTGGTATTAGTCAAAGGGGAAGCGGCTTCATGGATGGTTGATATGAGAAATGGTTACGATTTATAGCATGTTTCATTTATCGTTGGCAGTATATGAAAGTGTTGGAATAAGACCTTAGTTGATAAGAGGTTTTCTACCGGTATTTGGTTGTTGTGGGCGACTGCTGTGAATAGAGGCTACCGTTTCGAGTGTTTGGATTATGTGGTATATCATATGATTTCACCTGAGGTTGCAGGTATGGGTTATTACAGTTGGTGCGGGTTTATTCTGGGTATAGATGTGAAGTTCTGATCTTGTGTATGATTTCGGAAAGTGCAATGTGGTTCTACGGTTTATGGTTTAGATGGACTGTGAAATTTCAGCTATGTTGTGTTATCGGACCTATGCGAGATAGGGTGACGAGGGA
>NW_017670579.1:380734-383146 GCF_001879085.1 Nicotiana attenuata | reverse complement strand
TTATGGGTTCGGTCATATCATACTAAAATTTTCATTTCCCCCAAGATCAGAAACTAGGGCAGAATTTTGAGGAGGGCCCTCAAAATTCTGGAGCAAGTCCAGTCGCGCCAACATGTGTCAGATGGCCAACAATCAGTTAGGAAACTGGGGCAGAATTTTGAGAAGGATTCTCAAAATTCCGAAGGAGTCCAGCAAGGCCTATTGTCTGCAAACTGTCGGAGATCATCCACCAAACTGTGGCAGAATTTCGAGGAGGACCCTCAAAATTCCAATATGAGAGAGTTACAATGTCTCTGAAATGTGTTACAGTCACTAGTTCATCTAAAATAATGTTATATTTCATTGTGTTTTTTAATGATAACTCTATTTTTCATCAATAATTGCATATTTTCGAAAACTCTATTTCCATTACAGTCAAGTATCACCCAGGGGAACTCGAAAGGCTTGCAGAATGGAGCAAAGCAAAGCCAGCCAACAGAAGCACGAACCAACCTTCCCCCCACAAAACTTACAATCTTTCTTTGAACGCAGGCACATCTGACGTAACGGTAACATCCACGTATCAATTCCGCTATCAATCACCGAATACATCTCCAGCTAAGACATATGCTACCCTTATTTGCTTCTTGCCCTTTGCATGGGACTAATCCCTGTCCCGCATATTTGCATGAGTCTAATCCTTGACTCTATATCTGCATGAGACTAATCCTTGCCTCCTATTTGCGTTAGTCTAATCCTTGACTCTACAGTTGCATGAGGCTAATCCTTGCCTCCATATTTGCATGAGGCTAATCCTTGCCTCCCCATTTGCATGAGTCTAATCCTTGACTCCATCCTGCATGAGGCTAATCCTTGCCTCCCTATTTGCGCATGAGTCTAATCCTTGACTCCATCCTGCATGAGGCTAATCATTGCCTCCCTATTTGCATGAATCTAATCCTTGACTCCATCCTGCATGAGGCTAATCCTTACCTCCCTATTTGCACGAGGCTAATCCTTGCCTCTATATTTGCATGAGGCTAATCCCTGCCTCCATACTTGCATGAGGTTAATCCTTGCTTGCATACTTGCATGAGGCTAATCCTTGCCTCCATACTTGCATGAGGCTAATCCTTGCCTCCATACTTGCATGAGACTAATCCCTGCCTCCATACTTGCACAAGTCTAATCCCTGACTCCCTATGTGCATGAGTCTAATCCTTGACTCCATGAGGCTAATCCCTGCCTCCATACTTGCATGAGGCTAATCCTTGCCTCGCCGTCTGCATGGAACTAAGCGATGTCTCTCCTTGCACAAATATTGCTTTTTTTTTAATACTATTTATTTGCTCTTCTGTCGGGCTAAGCTCTGCCCTCCATTTCACAAGACTAAGCCTTGTCTTGTTAACATTATACTATTGCCTATCATGGGCTGGAATATCGCCAATCTATCCAAAGGCGTCATAGTCTAAAGGCATCATCCTCATAGCCGGAGGACATCATGCCATGGCCTAAGGATCTCTCAAAACTTGCATATCATTATTCAAAGGCGTCATGGTTCTGAGGCACCATTTTCATGGCCCGAGAACATCATTTCATGGCCTGCGAATCCCACACTAAACAATTCATAGCCCAGGACGTCATGTTTAAATTATTGCAAATACGTGTTTCTAGCACCTTCTATCTGCAGGTAACCAATGAGCAACCGCTATCCTAGCAGGAGCAATCTCGCTCCGGTTCCTCCAACTATCTCGAGCCTTAATCGCTCACCATGGCCGCTTCCGCATCTCGTGTCCATTCTTGCAAAAATCTCATCGGTATATTCCACCAACGAATCCAGAACTACACATGACCTGATTCCTGTAAAACCAGGGATATGTAGGCAGCTCGGAGACCGGAGTCCATCCCCTGTCTTTCAAAGCATCCCGTCCAGTCAAAATTGGCCATCATTTCTTTACCCGAAAACTCTTTCATCGTTCCCGGGTAAAGAGGGGCAGCTGTTGATACCCAATTTTTCCCTGTATTTTTTTATATGCATAAATACCTTCAAAATAGCATATATATATGCATATATAAGCATGCATAAGTTATTTATAATTTTTTCCATAATTTTAAAGATTTTAAATTGATCTATTTCCTTCCCTTTTACTCATAAAATTCCCCAACAATTATCCTCAAATTATTGTTGGGGTGATTTAGTCATTTAAATACCAAAATATGGTTAAAATATTTTTGTGCATTTTTATAATTGCATTTTTGTATTTTTAAAGCTAAATTACATATAATTACAATATTAGCCTTATTAATGTATAATTATATTTATATGCGTAAATGTGATCTCCTGTATTTTTAAAATGTGAAATATCTATGTTAAATCATATTGGTACACAAAATTATTTTCCAAAAAATATTTATTATTTATTATAATTAGTA
>NW_017670579.1:350018-378239 GCF_001879085.1 Nicotiana attenuata | reverse complement strand
ATCCAGCCCGCGTTCAGTCACTTCGAAACTGGTTTAGTTAATGGTTTATTTTTCCTGAAACGAGTTCTTTCAAAACTGCTTTAATCTATCATTAGACAGCATGCTTATAGGGATTAAAAAGTCCGTTTCAAAACCTGCCTTGTTTCATTATATAAAAATGTAGTTATCTGTATGCCGCGTATAGGCAAGACTATAGGACGTTTTCAAATCTTGCAACTCTGAAACCGTTTCGGTGACTTAATGTTCTTCTGGTTTAACAGGCTTTAAAAAATCAGTAGGCAACTGACAGGGCTTTACTTCTGAGTTTATAAAATAAACTGTCTGTCTTCTACATATTCATTTAGACATCCTGCCTTAGGATACTGTTTAACAAAAAGGCCTTTATTTTTGTTTGAGTCGTGCTGTTTATATGCTTTACTTGTGGAGATAAACTGAGCCTCTTATTTGCTCCATCTTGTTCTTGTTTGCTAAAAGTCCTATATGTTATTGCTTGTCGCCTTAGTATTTTCACCTTTCAAACCTTAGGGGTTTGTCTAGAACCGCCTATAGGTAGAGGTCCTAAATCCCTCAAGGACCATTAAGAGAGGACGGGTAGCAGCACGCAATAGAGATCGCTGACCAACACTCGCTTGCATGACCACTAAGGGGATGGGAATGGTAGATATGGATATGATGACCGGTGCGCTAATGCCATGCATAGCCCCTTTCTAAGGAGTGATTACAGGGAATTGTACTAACATGATCCTATAGGCTAACCAACCTAGGACCCCTCTCTCCCAAAATCATCTTTACCTGAAGTCTTTACTTCCCCTATTTTTTATGCACAAAACTTGTTTAAATTCTTGTTTTATTATTTGAGTTATACAATTCCCAACATGAGCTACTTGCAATTATTTTCTTCAACTGTTTATTTTGTTAACGGACTAATTCGTACGTATAAGTTCGGCCGGGACCCACAGTTGTGGACCAAGAGGGGTGCCTAACACCTTCCCCTCGAGGTTATTTCGAGCCCTTACCCTAATATCCGGTAATGCAAACCAATCTAAGAGTTAATCTTTCTAGGTGCCCTAACGCACCATAATCCGTTAGGTTGCGACTCTTCAAATACCCAATTCCCAAAAGGAAATGAATTATTACCCCCATGAATGTCGAAACCCGAACTTCTCCCCGCGAGGGGGGAAAAAAGGGGGCGCGACGAGGAGTTTAATGTAGGGTGTTGTGGTGTATGTTATTTGATGGTGACATATTTCTAATTGACGAGACGTGAGGTGGTGTTAACGCTAGGTTTGAAGTTTGGAGACAGACGCTGGAGTCCAAAGGTTTCAAGTTGAGTAGGTCGAAAACCGAATACTTGGTGTGCAAGTTCAGTGATGAGAGGCATGAAGAAGAAGTGGAAGTAAAGATTGATACTCAAGTCATTCCCACAAGAGATAGTTTCGAGTATCTTGGGTCTATAATCCAAGGCAAGGGGAGATTGACGATGATGTTACTCATCGCATTGGAGCGGGTTAGATGAGATGGAGGTTAGCTTCGGGGGTTTTATGCGATAAGAATGTGCCTCCTACACTTAAGGGTAAGTTCTACAGGGTGGTGGTTAGACCGGCTATATTGTATGGAGCTGAGTGTTGGCCCGTCAAGAAGTCCCATGTCCAGAAGATGAGCGTGGCCGAAATGAGGATGCTAAGATGGATGTGTGGACATACTAGGAAAGACAAGATTAGGAATGAAGTTATTAAGGACAAGGTGGGTGTGGCATCAGTGGAAGCCAAGTTGCGGGAATGGAGGATGCAATGGTTTGGGCATGTGAGAAGGAGAGACATAGATGCCCCGGTTAGGAGGTGTGAGAGGTTGACCATGGTGGGCTTGAGGAAGGGCAGGGGTAGGCCAAAGATGTATTGGGCAGAGGTGATTAGACATGTCATGTCGGTGCTTCACCTAACCGAGGACATGACCAACGATAGGAAGGTGCGGAGGTCGAAGATTAAGGTGGTGGGTTGATAGGTAGTTTGAGTTTCTCCTCGGTTAACAATGGTACTAGTATTATTCGTGTTGTTGGTTCAGTGCTTTTGTAAATTGCTACTGGAAATTGTCGCTCCCTGATTATTATTATTTGATGCTACTCTTTCTCCCTTTTATTGGAAATTGTTTGTCACGACCCGGTTTTTCCCACCCTCGAGAGTCGTGATGGTGCCTACCAGTGAAAGCTAGGCAAGCCAACCAACTAAATTATTTACCTTGTTTCCCTTCTGAATCCATTAACAATTAAGAACCAACAGTTAACAATCAACAAAATTGACTAAGCGGAAGGTTAAATTTCAAGTTTAAATAATACTGTTGTTGATACCCAATTTTTCCCTATATATTTTTTATATGCAAAATACCTTCAAAATAGCATATGTATGCATATATAAGTATGTCCAAGGGTTTTCCTATTTTTTCTTAATTTTTTTAAAGATTTTTAAATCAATTTTATTGCCCTATTTAATCAAGAAAAACCCAATAAGTATTCCCCAAATAGTCATTTTGGAAATTCACTTATTGGATTCTAATATTTATACTAAAATATAGCTAACATAATTTTTGCATATTTTTACAAATTTATTTAGTATTTTTAAAGCTAAATTGCAAATAATTGCAATATTAGCCTATTTTAAGATTTAATCGTGTTTGCAATTGTAAAATTGACTCCAGTTATTTAATTTTCTTAATTATATATTACTAATCATTTTAATACCTTTAATTCATTTCCAAGAATCATTTCACTATTTTTTTATAAAATAAATAAGGGAAAAGTGGCTATTTAAATACTAGCCCCATTTATTTCAATTGTAGCCTTAAATCAACCCCCAATTGAACCCAATTTCA
Organism: Nicotiana attenuata; assembly: GCF_001879085.1. Classification (NCBI taxonomy): domain Eukaryota; kingdom Viridiplantae; phylum Streptophyta; class Magnoliopsida; order Solanales; family Solanaceae; genus Nicotiana; species Nicotiana attenuata. Next base: position 375,374 of record NW_017670579.1, on the reverse strand, counting down.
ATTTCAATTATTCAGCCCAATTCCTAAAATTACCCGACCCACGACCCTTTAAAATAACCCACCCGGTCCCTCTTTTAATCCTAGCCGTTGATCTAATAGATCAACGGCTCACACCCTTCCTTTCCTTTTTAATTTCACAATACCCCTAAACCCTACTCATTTCTCGCCGGTAGCCGCCCCTGGATTCCTCCTCTCCCAAATTCTCTCTCAGAAACCCTAGCCGCCTCCCTTTATTTCCACCCTAAAACCACCGGAATCTATGGCTTTCGAGGCCATTAAAGTCTTATACCGACCTCCTATGACTCCTACACGCCTGGTTTTTGAAGATTCAAGGCCTGACCACGAAGAAGCTTGGTCCAGGCTTCGTTTGATTCGAGTTCTATGACCGTCTCCGGCCTTGCTCCGGCATGCCATGGCTGTTCGAGCCTGATTTCGACTTCCCCTGCTTAGATCAACGACTTTCCAAGCCTTTCTCACCATTTGGGTTCCTCTGAAACCCTAGCTCTTGAGGTTCTTCTGATTTCTTTAGATCCGTTCTAGATCTGTGTTTTCCCTGAGCTTTTAAATAGTTTCTCGAGATTTTCTCAAAAAACTATGCTTTCGAAACCTTTGTTCCGATTTAGGTTTTTTTGAGTTACTTAGATGTTCTCTGATTTTTTTTCTTTTTCTCTTATGTGTTTCTTCTACTATTTTTCTTATTAGTTTCTTCTCGTGTTTCTTTATATGTTTTCTTCTACCATGTTCTTATTAGTTTCTTTTACTGTGTTTTTATATGTTTCTCCTATTGTGTTCTTATTAGTTTCCTCTACTAGGTTTCTTTGTATGTTTCCTCTACTGTGTTCTTACTAGTTCTTCTACTGTGTTTCGCATATTGTTCTTTTACTATGTTTCTCATGAGTTTCTGCTACTGAAAAAGCATGTTAAAGGTCTCGGTTCTTTTTCTGAGACCTCTAAACTTGTTTCGTTAGTATCTTCTTCCTTGATTACTTGTCTTTGCATCTCTACACTCGATTGATGGTAGGGATCCTAAATTTGGGGATTCATTCGAGTTTTGAGACCATTGGCTATGTGGTTTGCTTGTTCTTCATCTCTGAACTTGTTTGATTTCAAAACCCTAACCTCTTTGGACCTATTTCGAGTTTCTGAAACCTACTACTTAATTAGGCTTCAAAATCTTTGTTTCGACATTTGTTTCTCTGTATGGTTCTGATTCCCTGCTAAACTCTTCTGAAATCTTTCTACTGGACCCTTTGTATTCCATTTGATACTCTCTCTCTCTTCTACATTGCTAACCTATGAGACTACCATGATCCTATAGTCTACTACCTACTGATTTTGCACTTGCATGACATCTTTCTTTGTCCTAAATTTAGCCTAGCATACTTGTGTGATCTTTATATGTGTTGAACTTCCCTCTATAATGGCTTTCGAATTTTGATTAATTTCAGCATCTAGATATCATGCTCATAGGTCTTCAACTAATTCTGCATCTAGATATCATGTTCATAGGTTTAAAAACGAGTCTTCTGCATTTCATACCATGTCTGCAAAGGCTTAAAATCAACAACACCTAGTAACCAGGCCTATAGGAACTCCTAATCGAATCTGAATCGCTTCATTCACGTATAGATCCAAAATCAATAATAACGGATACTATCAGTTGCAGAACTTATAACCTTCATTAAAACTTTCCTATCTTTTAAATAACCTGACTACCCCTTTTGACCAGTACGTATTCAGTTTATTTTAGACCTTGTTATTTCATTGCTTTCTGAATTAAATAGATACCATGCCTATAGGATCCTTGTCCAACACTTATGCAAGCCTTAGGGTAAAGTTATAAACTGAATCTGTTCTATTAATTACAACTAGCTGGCAGGCCTGATTTGGGCTTCTTATCTGAATTATGTAATAGATCAGTCTGCCTCAACCTTTAAGTTCTTTCATGTTTAGTAGTTAATCAGACCCTAAACAGTATGTATAAGGCATGCTAATTACGTGCTTCTTTGTTTAAAGGGAGTATATCTGAGCCTTTGCTTGTTATGTGCTTTCACCAGCTTGCAATACATGTTTTGTATGTCGCCTTAGAGTTTTCGCCTTTGAAACTACAAATGAGCCTAATATCCCTCCCCTTTAGGATTAGTAGTCCTAAATGCCTCCGGGACTGATAGGATTGGGACGGGTAATAACATGCAATAGTAAACGAGACCATTCTGAGCTTTAATTACCTTAACGGGGTGGGAAGGGTAGATACGGATATGATGACCACGCGATAATGTCACGTGTAGCCCCTCATTGAGGAGTGATTACCGGGCATTGTGTGGGGTGATCCATATTATTAATAAACCTAGGACCTCTCTCCCTTTATTTCTTTCTTTTCAGCATTTTAATTCTTTATTTTTAAAATAAGTTTTTTTTTAATTACTCTTTCAAACCTTGTTTACTTTCAAACCTTTATATGGTGAAATCCCCTCTTATTTGAGCCCTATTTGTTTATATGCTAATTGTACCCAAATTCACAATATTAGTCTGGCCGGGAACCACACTAGTGGATTCTGAGGGGTGCCTAACACCTTCCCCTTAGAATAATTTCAAGCCCTTACCCAATCTCTGGTTACTCAAATCAAATCTCCTTGGTGTCCTAATGCACCCTAATCATTAGGTGGCGACTCTTTAAATCAAACCCAATTCCCAAAAGGAATGAGTTGTCCTCCCAACTGTCATAAACCCGATTTCGCGAGAAAAAGGAGGCGCGACACCCGTGGCGACTGTATAGTTGCATATTTTGATATACGGTATATGATATCCATGTGTTTTTAGAAATGAATTTGTTAACTTGGGCTGAATGCCGTGTTTGGGGCCTTTGTTCCGAACTGTTTAGACCCTTAGGGGTGTTTTACTACTTTCCTCACACTGTTTTGATTTGAAAGCATATCCTCAGTCATGTTTTACCTGTTTACTATTTAATCCGATTTCATTACTCTACTGCTTAATATATAAAAACTGTTTGGGCTGAGTTTCCCTGATTTCCACTGAAATGCCCGAGTGGCCCTCAGGTTAATGACTGAGAGAGGTTGAGGACCTAATGGTGAGGATTTTATATATATATATATATANGCCGAGTACGAAGCCTGCATCTTAGGGCTCAAGATGGCCATTGACATGAACATTCAAGAGCTGCTCGTAATCGGGGATTCAGACCTACTCATACATCAGGTCCGAGAGGAATGGGCAACCAAGAACTCTAAGATACTCCCATATCTGCACCACGTGCAGGAGCTGAGAAAGAGGTTCACAAAGACAGAATTCCAACATGTCCCTAGAATCCAGAATGAGTTCGCCGATGCATTGGCTACCCTGTCGTCCATGATACAACATCCAGACAAAAACTTCATTGATCCCATTCCAATAAAGATCCATAATCAGCCGACTTACTGTGCCCATGTTGAGGAAGAAGCAGACAGAAAGCCTTGGTTTCATGATATCAGGGAATATTTGACAAAAGGAGAATACCCAGAATTTGCAAATACTACTCAGAATCGCACACTGCGAAGGTTGCCTAAAAATTTCTTTCATAGCGGAGGAATCCTGTATAGGAGGACTCCGGATTTGGGATTACTAAGGTGTGTCGACGCAAAGGAAGCATCTAAACTGCTAGAAGAAATCCATGTTGGGACCTGCGGTCCACATATGAACGATTTTGTCTTAGCCAAGAAGATACTCCGGGCTGGTTACTTTTGGATGACTATGGAAACGGACTGCATCCAGTACGTCCGGAAATGCCACCGATGTCAGGTACATGCAGACATGATAAAGGTACGTCCAAACGAGCTTAATGCAACGAGCTCACCATGGCCTTTCGCCGCTTGGGGAATGGATGCTATTGGACCAATTGAGCCTGCCGCTTCCAACGGACACAGATTCATCCTAGTAGCAATCGACTATTTCACCAAATGGGTCGAAGCAGCATCTTACAGAGCAGTAACTAAGAAAGTCATGGCAGACTTTGTCCGCGACCGTATCGTTTGTCGGTTCGGGATTCTGGAGTCAATCATTACTGATAATGGCTCCAACCTCAATAGTGAGTTAATGAAAGCTATGTGTGAAACCTTCAAGATCAAACACAAGAATTCTACAGCCTACAAGCCTCAGATGAACAGAGATGTAGAAGCCGCCAACAAGAACATCAAGAAGATATTGAGGAAAACGATAAAGAAGCATAAGCAATGGAACGAAAAGCTATCATTTGCTCTATTGGGGTATCGCACCACTCTTCGCACATCAACCGGGGCAACCCCCTATATGCTGGTTTATGGTACAAAAGCCGTCATTCCCGCCGAAGTAGAAATTCCTTCCTTGAGGATCATACAAGAAGCTGAGCTCGACGACGCAGAATGGGTGAAGAGTCGTTACGAGCAGCTAGCTCTTATAGATGGAAAACGAATGAATCCAGTTTGCCACGGTCAGCTTTATCAGAAAAGAATGTCCAGAGCCTTCAACAAAAGAGTCAAGCCAAGATAGTTCACACCGGGGCAGCTGGTGTTAAAGAAAACTTTCCCGCATCAGGATGAAGCCAAAAGGAAATTCTCTCCCAACTGGCAAGGTCATACATGGTTCACCGGGTTCTGACAGGAGGAGCCCTTATACTTGCAGAAACGGACGGGGAAGTTTGGTCAAAACCAATCAATTCAGATGCAGTCAAGCGCTACTATGTGTAATCTTATGCTTTCCTATATGATGTAATTTGAACTACGTCTGACCTGATTCCCGTTTAAGAGGGGATACGTAGGCAGCCTTATGGGTTCGGTCACAATTCAATAAAATTTTCATTTTTCCCCGCAATTGGAAACTGGGGCAGAATTTTGAGGACGACCCTCAAAATTCCGAAGTAATTTTAGCCAATCATCATGCAGCCGTCAGAAGTATCAACCCGTTAAACTGGGGCAAAATTTTAAGGAGGACCCTCAAAATTCCGAAGCAAGAGAAGTTGCAATGTCCTAAACCACATCACAGTCGTCGGTTCATCTAAAAGCTATTTCTTAAATATATACTTATGCCATATTTTTACAAACTCATGCATGTTTATTATCGAAATCGCTTCGTTCAGCAACGCTACCCCAATGATACATACCGTATCACCAGAGCAAAGACGAACAGGTCGAGCAAGGCCAACAGGGTTACGAACTAAGCTCCCCTCTACAAAACTCACGATTTTCTTTGGATGCAGGCATTTGGGTTGCGAAATCATCTGACATACTACACACCCACAAGACGAACATTGTTCATGAATTCAACTCTCAGGATTGTTTCACTTACTATCAGCTAAGAAACTCTGTTACCACTTGCCACTTCATTTTTATTTCTGCATTGCATAGGGCTACCATTCTGCCTTCCGAGACTAAACACTGTCTCCATCTGCATTTTCTGCATTGCATAAGGCTAGCATTCTACCTTCCGAGACTAAACACTGTCTCCATCTGCATTTTCTATTGCATAAGGCTAGCATTCTGCCTTCCGAGACTAAACACTGTCTCCATCTGCATTTTCTGCATTGCATAAGGCTACCATTCTGCCTTCCGAGACTAAACACTGTCTCCATCTGCATTTTCTACATTGCATAAGGCTAGCCTTCCAAGACTAAACACTGTCTCCATCTACATTTTCTGCATTGCATAAGGCTACCATTCCGCCTTCCGAGACTAAACACTATCTCCATCTGCATCTGCATGGCTGAAAGATCGCCGCTTCATTTTACATTTGCATGGTTGAAATATCGCCACTTCATTTTACATTTCCATGGCTGAAATATTTCCACTTTATTTACATTTACATGGCTGAAAGATCGCCGCTTCATTTGCACTTGCATGGCTGAAATATCGCCACTTTATTTACATTTGCATGGCTGAAAGATCGCCGCTTCATTTTACATTTGCATGGCTGAAATATCGCCACGTCATTTTACATTTGCATGGCTGAAATATCGCCGCTTCATTTTACATTTGCATGGCTGAAATATCGCCACTTCATTTATATTTGCATGGCTGAAATATCGCCACTTCATTTACACTTGCATGGCTGAAATATTGCCACTTTATTTACATTTGTATGGCTGAAAGATCGCCGCTTCATTTACATTTGCATGGCTGAAATATCGCCACTTTCTTTACATTTACATGGCTAAAAGATCGCCGCTTCATTTGCACTTTCATGGATGAAAGATCGCCGCTTCATTCATATTTGCATGGCTGAAATATCGCCGCTTCATTTATATTTGCATGGCTGAAATATCGCTACTCCATTTGCACTTGCATGGCTGAAAGATCGCCACCTATCGCATGTCATGGGCTGAAACATCGCTAAATACTGCATTTTATGGGCTGAAAGATCGCCAAATTATCTGAGGGCGTCATTGTTCGGAGGCACCACTTACATAGCCCGAGAACACCATGTCATGGCCTGAAGATCCTTTAATCTCTTGCATATCAGTATTCAAAGGCATCATGGTTCGGAGACATCATTCTCATAGCCCGAGAGCATCATTTCATGGCCTGCAAATCCTTGATCATGCGCTTCATGGCCCAGGACGTCATGGTCTGAGGACGTCATCCCAACTGTCCAAAGACAACATTCATGGTCCGACGGGAACTTGCATCACGTTTAAATTTATGCACAATATATGTCTGTATTTGTTTATTTGCAGGTAAACAGGTGAGCAGCGACCATCTCGGCAAGAGCGATTCCGCTCTAGTTCCCCCGCAGCCCTATCTTGAATATTGCGTCCGTGCTTGAAAGTCTCCCTCGGCATACTTCGTCGGCGGATCATGAACTACATATGGCCTTATTCCTGTAAGACCAGGGATATGTAGGCAGCTCAGAAGCCAGAGCACGGCTAAACCTCCTCAATCCATTTCGTTCGGTCAAAATTCGCCATCATATCTTTACCCGACAACTCTTTCATCCTTCTCGGGTAAAGAGGAGCAGCTGTTGATACCCAATTTTCCCTGTATATTTTTTATATGCAAAATACCTTCCAAATAACATATGTATGCACATATAAGTATGTCCAAGGGTTTTCCTATTTTTCCTTAATTTTTTAAAGATTTTTAAATCAATTTTATTGCCTATTTAATCAAGAAAAACCCAATAAGTATTCCCCAAATTGTCATTTTGGCAATTCACTTATTGGATTCTCATATTTATACTAAAATATAGCTAATATAATTTTTGCATATTTTTACAAATTTATTTAGTATTTTTAAAACTAAATTGCATATAATTGCAATATTAGCCTATTTTAAGATTTAATCGTGTTTGCAATTGTAAAATTGACTCCAGTAATTTTATTTTCTTAATTATATATTACTAATCATATATGTACTTTTAATTCATTTCCAATAATCATTTCACTATTTTTTTATAAAATAAATAAGGGAAAAGTGGCTATTTAAACACTAGCCCCATTTATTTCAATTGTAGCCTTAAATCAACTCCCAATTGAACCCAATTTCAATTTCAATTATCCAGCCCAATTCCTAAAATTACCCGACCCACGGCCCTTTAAAATAACCCACCCGATCCCTCTTTTAATCCCAGCCGTTGATCTAACAGATCAACGACTCACACTCTTCCTTTCCTTTTTAATTTCACAATACCCCCAAACCCTACTCATTTCTCACCGGTAGCCGCCCCTGGATTCCTCCTCTCCCAAATTCTCTCTCAGAAACCCTAGCCGTCTCCCTCTATTTCCACCCAAAAACCACCGGAATCTATGGCTTTCGAGGCCATTAAAGTCTTTTACCGACCTCCTATGACTCCTACACGCCTGGTTTTTGAAGATTCAAGGCCTGACCACGAAGAAGCTTGGTCCAGGCTTCGTTTGATTCGAGTTCTATGGCCGTCTTCGGCCTTGCTCCGGCATGCCATGGCTGTTCGTCGCCTGACTTTCGACTTCCCCTGCTTACGATCTAACGACTTTCCTAAGCCTTTCTCTACCTAGTTTCGGGTTCCTCTTCGAACCTAGCTCTTGAGGTTCTTCTTGATTTCTTAGTATCCGTTCTAGATCTTGTGTTTCCCTGTAGCTTTTAACAGTTTCTCGAGATTTTTCTCAAAAAACTATGCTTTCGAAACCTTTGTTCCGATTTAGGTTTTTTTTGAGTTACTTAGATGTTCTCTGATTTTTTTCTTTTTCTCTTATGTGTTTCTTCTACTATGTTACTTATTAGTTTCTTCTCGTGTTTCTTTATATGTTTTCTTCTACCATGTTCTTATTAGTTTCTTTTATTGTGTTTTTATATGTTTCTCCTACTGTGTTCTTATTAGTTTCCTCTACTAGGTTTCTTTGTATGTTTCCTCTACTGTGTTCTTACTAGTTCTTCTACTGTGTTTCGCATATTGTTCTTTTACTATGTTTCTCATGAGTTTCTGCTACTGAAAGAGCATGTTAAAGGTCTCGGTTCTTTTCTGAGACCTCTAAACTTGTTTCGTTAGTATCTTCTTCCTTGATTACTTGTCTTTGCATCTCTGCACTCGATTGATGGTAGGGATCCTAAATTTGGGGATTCATTCGAGTTTTGAGACCATTGGCTATGTGGTTTGCTTATTCTTCATCTCTGAACTTGTTTGATTTCAAAACCCTAACCTCTTTGGACCTATTTCGAGTTTCTGAAATCTACTGCTTAATTAGGCTTCAAAATCTTTGTTTCGACATTTATTTCTCTGTATGGTTCTAATTCCCTGCTAAACTCTTCTGAAATCTTTCTACTGGACCCTTTGTATGCTATTTGATACTCTCTCTCTTCTACATTGCTAACCTATGAGACTACCATGATCCTATAGTCTACTACCTACTGATTTTGCACTTGCATGACATCTTTCTTTGTCCTAAATTTAGCCTAGCATACTTGTGTGCTCTTTATATGTGCTGAACTTCCCTCTATAATGGCTTTCAAATTTTGATTAATTTCATAATCCCTTTGTGTAGGTCTGATTGATTTCTTTCCTTGTTTGCTGATTTTCCTGTTACTTGGTTTGAGTCGCAAACTTTCCCTAGCCTTTCCGACTTGGTTTATTCACGGACCAATAATTACAAATCTCGGACTCCTTGATTTACTGTGTACTAATTGATTCTTACCTTATTTTGTTTTGACCAGGTATTTCAAAACTCTTCCCCTAAATAAACTCCTATGTATTTACCCCTAATTGCCTACTTTGCACAAGGTGCTTATTTGATCTCTTTCCTTAAATATTTTTTTACCGTTTAAGTCTGACTTCCCTAATTAAAGGAAGTCTTGTACTAATTGTTTTTAATTGATACCCAGTTCTATAATTATTTTTCTTACCTTATTTTCTGCCTGTTTTTCACACTATAAATACACGACTCTTTCATTAACACAAATACATCCATCACTCGTAGTCTTTCTGAACTTACACTTACACTCAAAAGCATTCTCTCTTGTTACTTGTACTGTGGCCTGTTTACAAGACCTGTTGCTTGCTTTCTCTCTATTTGCTTCTTTGAAACTGGTATGTCCCGATTTAAGGGATTTTTCAGCACCACAACAATGTATTATTTATTGCTTTTGTATCCCTGTCTACTTACTGCTTCTGTATAGTTCAACACTTACTCTAGCATACTGATCTCTTTCTGCCTGTTCTATTATGAATCCCGAACCCCTGCCCCCCTAATATGCTTAAGCTATGGTTTAAGGCATTGCAATACTGCAAGTTATTGTCCATGAATCAAACTTGATCCCCTGGGATCCTAGCCTCTAATAGTATGTGTCCTGGCAGGCTTATAGGTGTGCTAGCACTATCCATTGTTGGGCATGCGTAAAGTCTGCCCTTGCCTAAGCAATAGGCTCTTTACAACCTCCCTATTCCCCTGAACCCCTTATGTGTGCTTAATTGTAGCTGTTTCCCTCTCCTTTTCCCCCTTTTAACATTCTGTTCTACACTTGCACACTTTCTTAGTCTTTAAGTTCTGCCCCCCTTCTTGTGAGCCTTGCCTTAGGACCCTTTGAGTTCTCTCTGAACTTGGACACTTGAGGGCTGGCCCTTCCACACTGCACTTGTCCCTGTTCTAATAATACATCTGGGTGTGAGCATTGCCCGGAGTCCCATTGAGGCTCTTAGGAAACTTTGGCACACTCAAATGGGAGAAAGGCTTTGGATCATGTTCTCTTGGAGTTGGTTTACCTCATATTTCAGACATGAAGTCTGAATCAGGCTCTCCTTGGTTGTACTTTTATTTATTTGTTTTCTGATGTAATTTTACCTTATTCCGGGTTGTAATAATTTGTAATAAACTCTTGGGGATGGTTAGTGAAAAAGGGAGGGTAACTATGTATGAAAAAAAAAGGGTAGATACCATGTCTATAGGTATTTTGAATTTTGCATATGCATATAGAAATCATGCCTATATGTCCTTCCGAATTCTGTATATCCATTTTCATATAGAAATCATGATCATAAGACTACTATATTCGTATAGAAATCATGCCGATAGGATTGTCCAGATCTGCACAATCAATTGCACCTAGATATCATGTTCATAGGTCTTAAACATTCAATTGCACCTAGATATCATGTTCATAGGTCTTGAACAAATTCAGCATCTAGATATCATGCTCATAGGTCTTCAACTAATTCTGCATCTAGATATCATGTTCATAGGTTTAAAAACGAGTCTTCTGCATTTCATACCATGTCTGCAAAGGCTTAAAATGAACAACGCCTAGTAACCAGGCCTATAGGAACTCCTAATCGAATCTGAATCGCTTCATTCACGTATAGAGCCAAAATCAGTAATAACGGGTACTATCAGTTGCAAAACTTATAACCTTCATTAAAACTTGCCTATCTTTTAAATAACCTGACTACCCTTTTTACCAGTATGTATTCAGTTTATTTTAGACCTTGTTATTTCATTGCTTTCTGAATTAAATAGATACCATGCCTATAGGATCCTTGTCCAACACTTATGCAAGCCTTAGGGTAAAGTTATAAACTGAATCTGTTCTATTAATTACAACCAGCTGGCAGGCCTGATTTGAGCTTCTTATCTGAATTATGTAATAGATCAGTCTGCCTCAACCTTTAAGTTCTTTCATGTTTAGTAGTTAATCAGACCCTAAACAGTATGTATAAGGCATGCTAATTACGTGCTTCTTTGTTTAAAGGGGGTATATCTGAGCCTTTGCTTGATATGTGCTTTCACCAGCTTGCAATACATGTTTTGTATGTCGCCTTAGAGTTTTTGCCTTTGAAACTACAAATGAGCCTAATATCCCTCCCCTTTAGGATTAGTAGTCCTAAATGCCTCCGGGACTGATAGGATTGGGACGGGTAATAGCATGCAATAAGTAAACGAGACCATTCCGTGCTTTAATACCTTAACGGGGTGGGAAGGGTAGATATGGATATGATGACCACGCGATAATGTCACGTGTAGCCCCTCATTGAGGAGTGATTACCGGGCATTGTGTAGGGTGATCCATATTATTAATAAACCTAGGACCCCCATTTCCCTTTATTTCTTTGTTCTAAAATTTCAAACTCTTTCTTCTAAGTTCTTTCCAACTTTGTTTATTTGTAAACCATTATGTGAAAATCCCCTCCTATTTGAAGTTTTTATTTTTCTACATGTTATTTACACCTAAATTCACAACAATAGTCTGGCCGGGAACCACACTAGTGGATTCTGAGCGGTGCCTAACACATTCCCCTTAGAATAATTTCAAGCCCTTACCCAATCTCTCGTTACTCAAATCAAATCTCCTTGGTGTCCTATTGCACCCTAATCATTAAGTGGCGACTCTTCAAATCAAACCCAATTCCCAAAAGGAATGAGTTGTCCTCCAAAATGTCATAAACCCGATTTCGTGAGAAAAAAAGGGCGCGACAACTGCAATTACCATTCTATGACAACACTACCCAAGACTGGTGTCACAACTTCACAGACGCTCTAAGAGCACTACAAATAAAGGTCTGAAAGAAAATAACACAAACTGTCTCTAGAAATACAAGAAAGAAACAGAAATAATAGCTAGAAGGAGACGCCAAGACCTGGGGACGCCTGCAGGAATACCTCGGGTCGCCTGATGTACGCGAAACAACTATCTCACTGCAGTCCGTAATCTACAGCACCGGGATATGCACAAAAGAGTGCAGAGTGTAGTATCAGCACAACCGACCCCATGTGCTGGTAAGTGCCTAGCCAAACCCCGGCAAAGTAGTGACGAGGCTACGACCAGACTACCAAATAAACCTGTGCAGTTAAGTCATATACATCGGAGAAATAAAGCAGAAATGCACAGTCAAGGTTGGGAGGGGGAAACATGCTGCGGGAAAACAACAAATGATAACAGGAAATCAGCAGGTAAACATAAGGAACACCTTAACTCAATTTTCAACGAGAATCAGAAAGTAAACAAGTGCACGACATCACCCTTCGTGCTTTTACTCTCATCATCACCATAAAAAATCAGCATAAACTGCACGGCATCACCCTTCGTGCTTTTACTCTCATCCTCACCATAAAATCAATATAATCGGCATGGAATGGTACATCGTGCGGCACGGCATCACCCTTCGTGCTTTACACTCTTCCTCACAAAAATTATACACGGAATCATCCTTCGTGCTTTAACACTCTCTCACCAAAACAACGCACGGCATCACCCTTCGTGCTTTACACTCTTCCTCACCCAAACAACAATCACAAACAATAAGGCAAGGAAATAAACGAATCACAATAAAATCCCCGGCAAGGGAAATATATCAAAACAATAACATCCCGGCAAGGGAACAATACCATAACCCTCTACTCTTTTCACATTTATTTCACAACTCGATTCACAATTTGAGCCAATGCTCTATAAGGTTCAATTGCTAATCATTCTTTCAAATTTCACTTCACAACTTGAGCCAACACTCCTCAACGTTCAAATATCACCATTTCTTACACAAACTTTGCCCAACATTAGAAAACATCAAAAAAGGCATGAACAATACAAACGGAGTCATGATAATAATAATATAGGACTCACGGGCATGCTTGACACCAAAGTATAGATACTCGTCACCATGCCTATACGTCATACTCAACAAATAATACATAGCAAATTGGACACAACTCCTAATCCCCAAGCTAAGGTTAGACCAAACACTTACCTCGATGCCTCGAACACAATTCAAGCCTCAACTATCGCTTTACCTCTTGATTCCACCACCAATTCGCTCGTATCTAGCCACAAGTTACTTAATTATATCAATAAATGTTAAATGAATCAGTTCTAATGCATGGAAATAAGTTTTCTAAAGTTTTTTCCAAAAAGTCAAAAATCGACCCCGGGCCCACATGGTCAAAACCCGAGGTTCGAACCAAAACCCGATTACCCATTCACCCACGAACTCAAATATACAATTTGTTTTGAAATTGGACCTCAAATCGAGGTCCAAATCCCCAAAATTTGAAAAACCTAGGTTCTACCCAAAACACCCAATTTCCCCCATGAAAATCTTTGATTTTGAGTTGACATCATGTGAAAAGATGGTAAAGATTGAAGAAAACGAGTTAGAAACAACTTACAATCGATTTGGAGAAGAAATTGTCTTTGAAAAATCGCCCAAGAGTGTTTTGGTTTTGAAAGAGTGTGAAAAATGGTTGAAATGCGTCTAAGTTATGAATTTACAGGTCTCTCTATTCTCGCATTTGTGAAGGGACTTTCGCATCTGCGAAGTCTCTTTTGCGATACATTTGTCGAATTTGCGACGACCGGCTACAACTGGAGGCATCGCAATTGCGATGGGTCCCTCGCATTTGCGAGGTAATGCTAGTCTGGGCTCTTTCGCATTTGCGACATAGCCTTCGCATTTGCGAGCTCGCATTTGCCAGCCATGCGAAGCCTGCAGGCCTGCAATATACCAGTTAAAATCTGCAACATCCTAACTCAAAATTTCACTCAGTGGCCTATCCAAAACTCACCCGAGCACTCGGGGCTCCAAACCAAACATGCACACTAACCCAAAGACATCATACAGACTTGCTCGTGCATTCAAATCACCAAAATAACATCAACAACTATGAATTTAGCATCAAAATCGTAAAATCACTTAAGAAAATCAAAATTTTCAATTTCTTTCAAATAAGGTCCGATTCACGTCATTTCAACGCCGTTTCTTACCAAATTTCACAGACTTAACTTAAACCACAAATAAGACCTGTACCGGGCTCCGGAACCAAAATACGGACCCGATACCATCAAATTTCAAACACATCTCATTTCTAAAAACTCATATATTTTCCAAAAAACAATTTTCTTTAAAAATTCATTTCTCGGGCTAGGGACCTCGAAATTTGATTCCGGGCATACGCCTAAGTCCCATATTTTCCTACGGACCTCCCGGGATCGTCAGAACACGGATTCGGGTCCGTTTGCTCAAAATGTTGACTGAAGTCAACCATAATCAAATTTTAACTCTAGGAATTTTTATTTCTCATATTTTCACATAGAAAGTTTTTTCGATGTAGGTCCGGACCACGCACGCTAATCGAGGAGGGACAAAAAGGAGGTTTTAGGCCTCGGAATGCTGAATTTATTTCTAAAACAAGTGATGTCCTTTTGGGTCATCACATCCTCCACCTCCAAAACAACCGTTCGTCCTCGAACGGACCTAAGAAGGAAGTACCTGAGTCGGGAAAAAGATGGGGATAACGGCTTCGCATATCGGACTCGGACTCCCAAGTCGATGCCTCGCAGGCTGACCTCTCCACTGAACACGAACAAGAGTAAAACTCCTTGATCTTAACTGACGAACCTGCCGGTCTAGGATGGCTACCGGCTCCTCCTCATATGACAAGTCCTTGTCCAACTGGACAGTGCTGAAATCTGACAAGTGGGATGGATCGCCGTGATACTTCCGAAGTATGGGCACATAAAACACTGGATGAACGGCTGATAAGCTCAGCGGCAACACAAGTCTGTAAGCCACCTCTCCCACTCGATCAAGACTCTCAAATGGGCCAATGAACCTAGGGCTAAGATTGCCCCTCTTCCCAAATCTCATCACGCCCTTCATAGGCGACACCCGAAGCAATACCCGCTCACCGACCATGAATGCCAAATCACAAACCTTACGGTTGTCACACCTCCTTTTTTTACACCACCCGACGAGGCAGTATATAAGGGAGTTTTTTCAATTAAAGTGACATTATTCGAAATGGGATTAATTATTTATCAGAGTCGCCACTTGGAATAAATTATGGTGTCCCAAGTCACCGGTTTATTTTAAATCCCAAATCGAGGAAGTTTTACATTTGAAGAGTCTGCGAACCAGAAATTCTAGGTAAGGAATTCTGTTAACCCGGGAGAAGGTGTTAGGCATTCCCAGGTTCCGTGGTTCTAGCACAGTCGCTTAGTGATTATTACTTGGCTTAATTAAATTATTTAGTGACGTATTTTAGAACCTATGTGTACTTTACCTTTTAACCGCTCCTAATTACTATCGTGATTATAAAATTATCTTGAAAACGAGTCACATGTACGTGTACTCTTTTTGTTTGCGCGTCAAAAATCATGTCACGCGTACGTGTCCATAATTAATAATACTTTATTATTATTAAAATTATTTGACCAAAGTCACGCGAAAGTGTACCGTAGTTTTATTTTGAAAATCGACGCTTCAACCATGTCATGCGTACATGTACACAATCACAATAACAAATTAAAAGCGCGCATAAAAGTATACTACTGGTGTTCATTATTATTTTTCTAAGCTTGAGATTATTGTGGGGTGATGAATTATGGATATGACATTATTGAAAAATAGTATAAGATTCTCACTCAAAGATTATTTACAAGGCCAATTATATTACTAACTTGTGAAAACTATTTACAACTACCAACTTATTATCATTCTATATCTTGAAATTATATTAATATCATTTGATTATAAGAAATGGGTAATTTGTGGAATAAATGCAAGATTTATATTTACATTAAAGTAGTGAAATTATCAAGCTATACCTTTTTAATTTCTTTCATTTCTTTTGCTTAAGAATCTTGGAATACGAACGTTCAGTGACATTTTGGCCATTTATCGAGAAAACATTTGCATCCACATTTGCAACAAAACAAAAATCTAGACATTAAGCTTAAGGAATTGCCCATGAATAGATTAAACTGATCTATACTTCTAATACAGAAATTTAAGAAAAATCCATGTCCAACAGATCCAATCAATTAAGTTCTATGTTACTAAACCCATTAATTTAAGAACTCAAATCAAACTCACTTTGTTATCTAAATGAGTTTAATCCAAATCCTACTTCCAATTTTAATTCTTACACTTACCAAATGTGAAAGTAAATTAAGACTTATACCTCATTAACGTGTCACTGCCAACAGAAATGCCAAGCACAAAAGGAACAAGAATCAAACAACAAGTTAGGATTAAATTCATTTTAGACATAGACTAACACAAAGGAACATGAATCAGATAGCCAAACAACCATTAATTCATTTCAAGAAGAGAGTGAGATAGAGGAGATGGACCTTTTGCGAAGAGTTCAAAAAGCTAACAGCTACAATCTACTGATTTTCAAAACTAGCAATGCTAACTTTTCTAGAACCTCGAATTCAGAACCGCGAACGAAATCTCGAACTCCGTCTTCAAACTTTCTCTTTCTCGTTCTTACTTCCTGACTTCTCCTCCTTTTCCTTTTTTTGTTACCTTTTTTCGTTCTCCCTTTTTTATTCTGACTTCTGTTTCTTTCTTTCTTTTTGTTTTGCTTTTTCGTTCTTCTTTTCTAACTTCTCTTTCTTTCCTTTCTTTTTGTCTTCTTCTTCTCTTTTTCCCCGTTTTTTTTTCTCTCCTCCTTTTTATAATGAGAATTGGTGGTTATTTTATAATGTGCCAAGGAGTGGTTTACATGGGATTGAGGTGAGGAAATATGTGAGGGTGTGTGCAAGATGTGAGAGAGTGGGGGTGAGACATGAGTGAAGTGAGAAAGTGGGGAAGTTGGGTGGTTTTATTTTATAAAATGTAAAAATAAGATTTTTAAATAACAATTTGATAACAACTTAATCACTTTAACGTGATTTTAGTTCATTTTGATTTTTTATTTTCTTTTGTCTTTTATTTTAAAGATAATTAAATTATGAAGATAAGAAGAATAACCAACATTTCTTACAATATAGTAAAAATAAATATTTACATGTACTTTAAATAATACTAAAAAAAAGGTACCACAAATTAATTATTAAAATTCTAATTAAATGAAACCAAATATATTTTTTTTGTTAATTTTCTTCTTCTCTATAAAAATAGAAATAAAATTTGTACTATAAGTATGTGAATATTTTTTGTAGTTTTTTTTTAAATTTTTTATAATAAACCTATTAAGAGAATGATAAAAGTTTAAAAAATATCAACATTAGACCTAAAAAAAAATATTTACACTACAATAATATAGAATTTGGGTGTGGTCAAAAATTAGGTGTTCACAACATGCCCCTCTTTGCTTGGAAACATGAAGAGTTTTCAGGCAAAGAAAATGAACAAGGTGACTAATTTTTGGCCTCACTATTATTTAAAAGGGAAAAGAAGAGGATGTAACCGAGCCTTGGTTTTTGGCAGCCTACATATTCCGGGTTATAAGGGAATCAGGTCACGTGTAGTTCAAGTGAAAGAAGAGTGATGGAGTATTCTTAGAGGGAGAGTCGAGTGAAGTTCCGTCGAGGTTCCGATTCGCGGTTCCTACTATTACATCAAAATGAAAAGAAAATTACATACTCTTGAAATCTAAGAGTTACAAAATTCCTATCTAAATGCCATCTCGAGTCTTGTCTTGATTCTTGACTTGCTTCTCCCAGTGACTTTGGATTGAAACTTGATGCTCCCGATGCAACAGACTATGAAATATTCTCCCAGGCTTGATTCTTGATCCGATGATGGGAAGAAAGATCTTGACCATATGTCTCTACATGCATTACGCCAAAGCTGGTTGCGCCTGGTATTGAGATCAAACGTTCCACTTTCTCTGGAAAGAACTGAAATCTTATTTTTTTGCACATCCAATCCATGCTTTGTAGAAAAACCTACAAGCCAACACAAACAAACAAAACGAACAAAAATTTTCTGCCCCAGTTTGCACTAGGAAATTTTTGTGAGTTATTGAAAACACATGAAACTATCTTTGCTATTGCAGAATAAAGAATTAAAAAAAATACGTTTTTAAATAATTGGGGATGGTGTACCCTGTGTTAACAAGAAGGAAGGCAACCAGGGGATGTGGTACCCTGTGTTGGCAACAAAATGAGGCTTGTGGCACTCTGAAATGCAACTAGGGGATGTCGTACCCTATGTTCGCAGAAAATAATGCAACCAGGGGATGTAGTACCCTGTGTTGGCAACAAAATGAGGCTCGTGGCACTCTGAAATGCAACTAGGGGATGTCGTACCCTATGTTTGCAACAAGAAGTAAGGCAACCAGGGGATGTAGTACCCTGTGTTGGAAATAAGATGAGGCTCGTGGCACTCTGAAATGCTACTAGGGGATGTCGTACCCTATGTAGAAAATAATGCAACCAGGGGATGTAGTACCCTGTGTTGGAAATAAGATGAGGCTCATGGCACTCTGAAATGCTACTAGGGGATGTCGTACCCTATGTAGAAAATAATGCAGCCAGGGGATGTAGTACCCTGTGTTGGCAATAAGATGAGGCTCGTGGCACTCTGAAATGCAACTAGGGGATGTCGTACCCTATGTTTGCAACAAGAAGTAAGGCAACCAGGGGATGTAGTACCCTGTGTTGGAAATAAGATGAGGCTCGCGGCACTCGGAAATGCTACTAGGGGATGTCGTACCCTATGTAGAAAATAATGCAACCAGGGGATGTAGTACCCTGTGTTGGAAATAAGATGAGGCTCGTGGCACTCTGAAATGCAACTAGGGGATGTCGTACCCTATGTTTGCAACAAGAAGTAAGGCAACCAGGGGATGTAGTACCCTGTGTTGGAAATAAGATGAGGCTCGTGGCACTCTGAAATGCTACTAGGGGATGTCGTACCCTATGTAGAAAATAATGCAGCCAGGGGATGTAGTACCCTGTGTTGGCAATAAGATGAGGCTCGTGGCACTCTGAAATGCAACTAGGGGATGTCGTACCCTATGTTTGCAACAAGAAGTAAGGCAACCAGGGGATGTAGTACCCTGTGTTGGAAATAAGATGAGGCTCATAGCACTCTGAAATGCTACTAGGGGATGTCGTACCCTATGTAGAAAATAATGCAGCCAAGGGATGTAGTACCCTGTGTTGGCAATAAGATGAGGCTCGTGGCACTCTAAAATGCAACTAGGGGATGTCGTACCCTATGTTTGCAACAAGAAGTAAGGCAACCAGGGGATGAAGTACCCTGTGTTGGAAATAAGATGAGGCTCATGGCACTCTAAAATGCTACTAGGGGATGTCGTACCCTATGTAGAAAATAATGCAACCAGGGGATGTAGTACCCTGTATTGAAGATAGGGTGTTGATTCCCTGTAATGAAACTAAAAATAACATGATTACATGCATATTGGAAGAAAATCTTGGATTGGAGAACTTCACTCGGTGGTGTTGGTCTTTCCACGAACTATTTCATAAAATTGTTCTGTTATTGTTCTGAACAAAGAAAGATTCATTAGTTTTAAAATGGTGGTCAGTTTGTGGCCTTGATTATTTCAGTCCCTTGACTCAGCTCATCTTCTTCAATGACTTCAACTGCAACTAGTTATTTCCTGAATACCAACTGCATTTCTGATTCTGGAGAACCTTTAGCTTTTCCAAACTTTGCCATGACGGTACTTAACCTTTTTCAACTTTATTTTGCCTTTGTGGGCATTTCACTTTTGACTTCTTTCAAAGTTTTTCATTTCAAAGCATCGGCCAATCATGGACAGTCGGGGTCGACTTGATGTATTTGTCGAGGCTGGGCGCCATTTGAATATATCAGCTCGCTTCAAACGAGAACCCTGGAAATCGGTCTTGCCATCTTTTCTTTGCTTTATTTTTGGAACGACCGAATGGGATTAAAAGAAAAAAAGCAAACAATGAAATAGAGAATGAGTTTAAAACAAGAGGTGTCCCTTTCGAGGAAAAGAAATACGGACCTATCTGGGAGTACATGCAGACTTCAATGAACATGACATGCCTTTTGGACTGGATGCCTGATCTGTATAAACCGTCCGATTCTCAGAAACTCATCACAATTTTTGACTTGAAAGCGGGAAACCTTGATCATGATTGTGTTGATGCTATGACTGCATGGATCCTCTTTTCGATCAACAGTGCCCTTTGCGGGTTTTCACTAGCTGATCTCTCTCATTTCTCTTCTCACCATCTTCTCATAGTGCCCTTTGCGGGTTTTCGCTAATAAGACTCTCTCATTTTTATTTTCTCTACTCACCTCGCCCTACAGTGCCCATGAGGGTTTTCACCAATAGGACTCTCTTATTTTATTTCTCTCATTTGGTTGCATCTGATCCATGTAACATATCCTCCAACTCTTGAACATTCTCGCTGATTGATCGGAAGGACTTGAAAGGATTTGGATAAAAAGAATTTGGACTGAATTATAACTTTGGAACCTTTCAGGCAAAACCATTGCCGAAACATTATAATATCTGCCCCAGTTTCACTTTTTTGGGGAATTTGGATTTTTATTTTGGTGTGACTGAACCTCAGAGAGAGGCTGCCTACGTATCCTTTCGGAATCAAGTCGAACGTAGTTCAGGAAACTCTATTTTTGATTTTTTTTATTTTGTTTTGTTTTCATTTTCGTTTTCTTTTGCTTTTTTTTCTCCTTTTTTTTCTTTTTTCATTTTCTTTTTGTTTTGTTGTTTTGTTTTTTTTTCTTTCTTTTCTTTGTCATTTTTTAATAATAACTTCCAGATTCCAAAGAGGGTAATCAAAGAGAGGGAACCGACTCAAAGGGTTTGCAAAAGGGTTAATGGTGTTTGGGTAGCGAGAAAGAAAGCCTTCGTCATCCCAATCAGAGAATGTTAACACCAAGTAATGAGATAAAAATATTAACTTTTGACTGCATCTGATTTGACTGTTGTCTCAGGGACGTTTCCTTTTATGTCTCCCCAATACAACGGACCTATGCAATACTCTTGTTACAATGTATGGACCTTTGAAATTTGGAGCAAATTTTTCCTTAGCTTCTTCATGGTGCGGGAGAATATGTCTCAGGACGAGTTGCTCCACTTCAAATTTCTTGGGACGTACTTTTTATTGTAAGCATGGGCCATTCTTTGTTGTACAACTGCCCATGGTAGCCTCCGGCGATCACTTTCCATCAATCAAAGACAATGTTTCAATCGGGTCTTGACTCAATCTTCATCATCGATCTCGGCTTCAACAATGATCCAAAGAGAAGGAATCTCATTTTCGGTTCAATTCTTTGTTTATTTTCTTGCAAGCGTTATCTTCAACATATTATTCTTCTTGGTTCTTATTTCGAAATCTGACAGTGTTTTAGGATCTGGGCATGAAGTCCGCAAGCATGTCATGTTATTAAAATCTGCATTTACAAAACTGAAAAGAGAATAAGAAAGCTGACAAGATTAAGATACGAGACATTCATGGATGATGAAATATTGATTTCATTTATTTGAAATTTTTTTAAAAAAAGATAGAAGGGTTTACATCAGAATGTAAGACAGTAAAGTAAAAACATTTGGATGACATACTGAAATAACTCGAAAGGCAGAAAAGATGGCAAGACCGGCTACCGAGACTCCGTCTGATAGGGAAAGTTTCTGGGTTGGCGCCCGTTTTTTGTTTCACTTCTGCCCCGGCAATGGCTACTATGGCTTTCAACGCTGGATCAAATTCCCCATCATAAAATCATCCCGAGCAGGCAATGTCCTATTTCACAAATATGGAAAAGTCAACCCCACATTTGCCTTTATTTTTTTTATTTTTCACCGTCAACTTGCCTACTTGCCTTTCCGTGACCTTGGATCAACAACAGTGGTGCTTCTTCCATTTGTTGAGAAGATGCTTTTACTTCCGAGGGATCTTGGATTGTTTGCCTGACTCGCCATTGCAAACCAACAAACCGACCACCTTTAACTAGCTTTTATTTGAAAACAACAAGAGTGTTAGAATAAACACTCTCTTTTCTTTTTTTATTCTTTTTTTTTAACCACTTTTTTTTTCAAAATGATTCGACCGAACCTGATGTGGGTTGCCTACGTATCATGTGGAGACATGAATCATATCTTGCGTAGTTTGGGGAGATCAGGAATAAAGCAAATAAACTAACTCTTTTTTTTTAGGATATTTTTTAAAGAAAAACTTCTAAAGAATAAAGAAAATATATTTTTGATTTTTAATTTTTTTTTTTGGGAACTTTCGAAAGAAAAACTCTTGAAGAAGAACGGAAAATATTTTTGGATTTTGAGAAGAATTTAAAAGAAAATATTTTTGGATTTTTAAAAAGTGGGGGCCGGACCCGATGAAGGTTGCCTACGTATCTCACATCCGGTGAGAATCAGACCCGCGTAGTTCGTATATGTTTCAGGAATAGGATGACATTTTTTTTTTAAATTGAGGCTTATTTTGTAATAATCTTTTTGGGGTAAATACTGAGATTTTTCAAAAATCGGGTAAATTTCCTCCCTTCTGGTTTTTATATTTTTAGTTTATTTTATTATTTTTTAGAAGTCGGTCAACATGCACAAGCCGAATCAAACATAATGCACAAGTAGCACATAAGATGCATCGGGATGGTCTTACAATTCTCGGGTACACCTGTCCTAGACGGACCCAACCCCTATGTTGAGTCCCCAAAGTCAAATGCACATGATGCAAACAAACGTTCCTACTAGGGATACGGCATGAGGCTATGTTATTCTAGGTTTAAATCCTGGGGGGAGTGTTTTAGACCTGGCTTACCCAAGCGGACAGCTCGAGCCGAGGTGGGGGCAACGTACCAGGAGCAAGAAAGTCTACCCGGCCTAGTTACTTGACCCAGCCTCGTTCTAGTTGGTATGACTTCTAACAGAAAAGTGGGCCACGCGCACGTGTGCACCATAAATTCTGAAGACTCAGAAGGGAGGCGTAAGAAGACAGTTTAATATAATTCAAATAATATCAAAGCGGTAAATAAGCGGCAATTAGCACATTAGGCCCAAAAACACAGTAATAACATCAAACTAATAAAGCCAAGTATAGATCACATTACAAGATCGAATTCTAAACCCAGAACAGAAGTTCTGGGTTATCTCCCCAGCAGAGTCGCCATAGCTGTCACACCTCCTTTTTTTACACCACCCGACGAGGCAGTATATAAGGGAGTTTTTTCAATTAGAGTGACATTATTCGAAATGGGATTAATTATTGATCAGAGTCGCCACTTGGAATAAATTATGGTGTCCCAAGTCACCGGTTTATTTTAAATCCCAAATCGAGGAAGTTTTATTTTTTGAAGAGTCTGCGAACCAGAAATTCTAGGTAAGGAATTCTGTTAACCCGAGAGAAGGTGTTAGGCATTCCCGGTTCCGTGGTTCTAGCACAGTCGCTTAGTGATTATTACTTGGCTTAATTAAATTATTTAGTGACGTATTTTAGAACCTATGTGTACTTTACCTTTTAACCGCTCCTAATTACTATCATGATTATAAAATTATCTTTAAAACGAGTCACATGTACGTGTACTCTTTTTGTTTGCGCGTCAAAAATCATGTCACGCATACGTGTCCATAATTAATAACACTTTATTATTATTAAAATTATTTGACCAAAGTCACGCGAACGTGTACCTTAGTTTATTTTGTAAAATCGACGCTTAACCATGTCACGCGTACGTGTACACAATCACAATAATAAATTAAAAGCGCGCATAAAAGTATACTACTGGTGTTCATTATTATTTTTCTAAGCTTGAGATTATTGTGGGTGGTGAATTATGGATATGACATTGTTGGAAAATAGTATAAGATTCTCACTCAAAGATTATTTACAAGGACAATTATATTACTAACTTGTGAAAACTATTTACAACTACCAACTTATTATCATTCTATATCTTGAAATTATATTAATATCATTTGATTATAAGAAATGGGTAATTTGTGGAATAAATGCAAGATTTATATTTACATTAAAGTAGTGAAATTATCAAGCTATACCTTTTAGTTTCTTTCATTTCTCTTGCTTAAGATTCTTGGAATACGAACGTTCAGTGACATTTTGGCCATTTATCGAGAAAACATTTGCATCCACATTTGCAACAAAACAAAAATCTAGACATTAAGCTTAAGGAATTGCCCATGAATAGATTAAACTGATCTATACTTCTAATACGGAAATTTAAGAAAAATCCAAGTCCAACAGATCCAATCAATTAAGTTCTATGTTACTAAACCCATTAATTTAAGAACTCAAATCAAACTCACTTTGTTATCTAAATGAGTTTAATCCAAATCCTACTTCCAATTTTAATTCTTACACTTACCAAATGTGAAAGTAAATTAAGACTTATACCTCATTAACGTGTCACTGCCAACAGAAATGCCAAGCACAAAAGGAACAAGAATCAAACAACAAGTTAGGATTAAATTCATTTTAGACATAGACTAACACAAAGGAACATGAATCAGATAGCCAAACAACCATTAATTCATTTCAAGAAGAGAGTGAGATAGAGGAGATGGACCTTTTGCGAAGAGTTCAAAAAGCTAACAGCTACAATCTACTGATTTCCAAAACTAGCAATGCTAACTTTTCTAGAACCTCGAATTCAGAACCGCGAACGAAATCTCGAACTCCGTCTTCAGACTTTCTCTTTCTCGTTCTTACTTCCTGACTTCTCCTCCTTTTCCTTTTTTTTGTTACCTTTTTTTCGTTCTCCTTTTTTTATTCTGACTTCTGTTTCTTTCTTTCTTTTTGTTTTGCTTTTTCGTTCTTCTTTTCTAACTTCTCTTTCTTTCCTTTCTTTTTGTCTTCTTCTTATCTTTTTCCCGTTTTTTTTTTATGGTCTTTTTCTCTTTTAGTTATATATTCATGTGTTTTAACTAGGTAATGGATAGTTAAATAGGAAATTATAGAGACCATGTGTTGTGTGTGCACATGACCTGAGGGAGTGGGGGTGAGGCATGACTGAAGTGGGGAAGTGGGGAAGTTGGGTGGTTTTATCTATTTATTTATTTATTTTTTAACTTTATATATATTTATTTAACTTTTCCTAACCCCTTTTTTTTTAATTAAATAAAAGAAGATAAAACACACACACACACACACACACACACACACACACACACACAGATATATATATATATATATATATATATATATATATATATAA